>NC_089580.1:89272859-89456099 GCF_019320115.1 Miscanthus floridulus | reverse complement strand
TGAATCAAATGATGCTTTCTGTAATATGGTAAATACAAAAGTGGTAGATAATTACCTTATATTGGTTGTCCTAAAATTTCATGATTTTAGGCCTGATGGTTTAGGAGTTATAGATTTCAGAATTTGCTGTCAGGTTTTTGCATGTCCTTTCGACAGATCTGAATGTATATTGTTTGGCTCATTTAAACATGGAATCATGTATTCATGATAATAGGAAGTTGTAGTGCTTTTTCCTAATATTTTCTAAAATGTCCTGAGATCGTGTATATCTTTTGGTGGTCTAGAAACTCTAGTTATAGCTGTTTCAAAGTGAATGGCAGATTTCTATCCAATCTAGCTAGATACAAGATGCCTTCTTGGTGTTGTTTGTTTGACCTGTGTTAGCTGTAGAATCATCTTAAAATGATAATGATAAATTTATATATAACTTAATATCTTTCCATAAAGTTAAAATCATATTTGTGAATGTATAGAACCAGTTATGAGTTTCGGAGTTATATCAGTTTTATGTCCTTAGTTGTATAAGCTCTACTTCATGATGTTTTCACCTTGTTATTTGTTGAATCAGCTTTTGTTGTTAATAAAAAAGTTTTAGATAATTTCATTAGATTTCCAGAAAGTCTTGAATCACACTTTTTGCAAGCCTAGAACTCTAGGTAGATTAAAACAAATGACTATGGTGCTAATGTTCAGAATCTGTGTTTGTACCTAAAATTGTTTGCTTCACCTTGCTTTGCTTTGTGTGTTGCTAAGTGTGGCTCATGCCTTTGATCATGTTAAGTTACTATACCTCAAACCTTGTGAAACTTGTGTCATGCTTGGTGCTACCTTCCTTGCTATCCTACGATGATAGGTTGTGGGATGTTAAATTAAGTAACGTGGAGTGCTTATATATGTTCGGTGTAACCTTGTGCTCATCTTGAATACTTTTATGTGAGGCATCTCATATTGCCATTCTTTGCATTCATGCATTTGTATTGTTGCATCTCATCTAGGTATGCTAGATGCACCACGTGAATGATGTGAAGTTGGAGCCGAACCCAAAGGAGTTTGGTGGACCTATCCTGAAGATGGAAGGACCCCTGGAGTACATGCCTGAACAGGAGATGCTCACCAAGCGAGTGTCTTCTAACAAGCACTAACCTTGTGTTAGATCCTAGGCAAGCCCCGGAGCATTCTAAGCCTCCTATGTTCTTACAAATATCACTTGAGTCCTTTATGTTTGATGCATTAGGTTATAAGAGTTGATTAGAACCCCTTGATGCATAGAACTACCTTGTCTAGAAATTTACCTTGAACCCCTATGTAGGTCTGGGATCGAATGTATACTTAGCAATGCTTAGACCGATAGAAGTTGGGTGATTTCCTATCACCTACGAGATATAGGTGGATACCAAAGCACGGTTGGCTATATTTGCTATCGTGGAAATAACCATGTATTGATAAATAAAAGGAGACCGGGTGGGATTATGATAGAGAAGCAACAAGGCATGGAGGTCTTCATGCCTATTTATCCCTATCTATGTTGGTTAAGGACCGATGCGCTATATGTCCTCATGTCATGTTGAACGCATGCCTTGAACTTTGTTGGCCAGATAACGCATTCCGACCACAAAGCCGAGTAGCTCAACTCAGGCTAGGACCTAGTAAGCGAAAGTGCGCACACTAGAGGCAGTAAGGATGTTAGGGAGCTAGTGGCGTGAGTCCAAGTGCAGGCCAGGCCTAAACTTCCTGGTAGACTGATAGAATCTCTGAGGGTGCGGCGCTGATCGGACTTGCGACTGTACCTGAGTTGTACCAAAGGTTATCTAAGACTACCTTAGCGCATGTATGTCTGGGTTTGTGTTAGGAATAACTCCGTAGCTGGTTGGAATATATTCAAGTCGCCGTCTCTCCCGGATAGTGAGAACTTGACTGAGCAGTGGCAACATAGCATTAATTGATGGAATTTGATGGTTATGATGAATATGGAAATGTTACACCAGATATGGTTACTGATGCTTGTTAGCTTAATCACATGATTGCTCTAGTATAGGTGCTAATCTAGAGATGAATAGCTATAATTAACTTGGTTACTGAATTATAAAATGTATAGCTCAACTAGTGGCTTTTATGCAAAATTTCGTCAAGCTAGCTCCACCTATAAAGCTTTGCATACTCCTTGGTGTCACTTTATTTTTGGTTTACTGAGGTCCTTCGTGACACTCGGTGGACTACCGAGTTTATATAAGTGAAAGTATGCGCGTGTTAATGTGTTAGCGGGGACAACCGTACTTGATCTTATATAAATTGGGTGGTTCTATCATAGCTGGCATCAGAGCAAGATTAAGCATAATACTATCGTGTACATAGTTTAAAAGCCAAGTTTTGGTTTTAAAAAGCCTATTTTGACTAAAACTTTAGCTACAGGCAAATTTGTCAAAGCTAATTTGCAAAACTATGCTAGCGACAACCTTCGGTTAAGCCCAATTAAGGACTACTAGGTGGCTAAGTAAACTAAAACTAACTATGGGAGATGTACTTTATTGCAATTTTTATTTCGTTGTCCGTACGGCGTCCTATTGTATGGATGCCATACACTTGAGTGGTAATGTATGGATCAATATACCTCTACACCTAGGTAAGATGGTGAGTGGCATGACTGCAAGATGTGAGCGTGCGGTCAAAGGGGAGAGGTAGTTTTGATACTTAAGTATATATATCTCATATATATATGATAGTATTTAATTGTGGGTTAGCTTTGGTACGACTATATATGCATATTCTATATGTATGTATAGACTTATTTACTTTCAGGTAGCTTTGATATAGAAGTATATATATGTGGGTATATATATATGAAAGTATTTAGCTTGCAACCTAGAGCCTAGACTTTCATTTCTGCATATATAATTGTGGGGTTGGGCTAAAATGAAATCCTTCTATAGGTACGCTAACCATGATTGCGTAGATTGAATGTAGCTGATGACTAACTATATATCGAGAGAGTACGTGTTATGCCACTAACATAGAACGTGATTGCTGCCTTAGGCTAGCAATTTTGTGAGGATGAATAGGATGAGCATGCATCATGATTGTTGCTTGTGCATAAACATGCTCCTCTCACCCTTTTTCTATTAATGGATAACTTGTTGTAACCATATGGTCATGTTGTGCATGACCGAAAACTAATTTGCTAAATGTAAGTAAAACTTGTTTTGAAGAGTTATCCACCTACTCAGTAAAATGGAAATAAAAGATAATAGTACCTTACCACCATGTTTTGCATGATATGTGTAGTGGTGTTGCTGTAGGTGATTGCTTGTTATGTGCAAGTTTGTGCTTAGTAATAGTCGCTTAAGCTAATTTGATTGAGTTTCTCAAATACTTGCTTAAGACCATGATGTATGTGTGGATGCTTTGTTACCAAGGTACTATCATAGTCATTACCTCTTTTGTCCTCGGTAACATACAAGTGTTGAAGAGCGCTATCCTGAAATAGCATCCAAGTTTTGATAATCTCATGGTTGTTATCTCCAATTCAGTTCTCTCTTAGGAGCCTGAGCCTATACACATGGTTGCTAGCCCTTGAACGTTGTGCTGCGAAGACCTATATCCATGCCTTTGCTTGACCTTAAGCCCAAGCTTAGTTCCCTTGAATGCTTGCATGTGTCATGGTTGCCTTGCTCCTATGTGTGAAGACACTGCTCAAAAATCCTTATTGGACCTCATTGCTCCTTCTCCTATAGATGATCTAGTGCAACACTAATCGCTATCTACCCTAGCTTTGGAACCTTTTCCTCGTAGATCATGTCATTGCTTTATCAACTGAATCCCTAGTCAGTGCATTAGCTCTATCCCTCGAATCTCATTTGTTTTGTCTCCAACTCTTTCAAGTCTCTAGATATTTATCAGTCTTGCTCTCATGTTGCTGCTCGGTAAGACAAAAATCCCATATTTACTTTCAAAGCATGCATGAAAATTAAGTAAGAGTCCCCTGCTTAGTTGTCTTCGGCAATTAAGCTATGTTCCCTTGCGCTATGTTTTAATCTTCAGATCGCCTCCTTATTAACTCCTAACCTTGTGACTACCTATGCTTACTATCCCTCCTTCGCATAGTGCTTGCTCATATGCAACCCAATTTGTGCCACATGAGATTTCTTGTAGGTTGTATGTTCGGTAATGGTGTCTTGGTTAATGACTAACAGTGCTACAGTGGAACCTAGGGCCTTCTTGTGGCCGGCCAACACATGGTTGTGCTGATGGGTGCATGCTAGTATCGAGGTTTCTAGTCATGATCCATTATGTAACTACGCCGATGAGTTATCTTCTCATGAGCTTTTTCCTTGGTTATCTCTCCTTATCTTGTCAGAAGATCTATATGTTGAACCAGATGCAATAGGACTTCCTTCTAAAGTCGTCCAAAGGATAACCTTTAAAGAATAGATCACTGACATAAACATTAATAGACTTAAAGTGGTGCTAGACAAGTGACTCTACTTGACTATCCCTGTAATGACGTCAGTCATCTAGTGAGCAACATATGTCATCCCAGTTGGATTAGAAAGGTACACAACATGTAACATTGGACAAGTTATCAGTCGAGTGACAATGGATGGAGATATTATGTGCTATAATAGGTCACCTGGTACTCATGAGCTTTCTATCCAAGTCTTGATCCTTATGTGCAAAGTGATCCTGTAGTCAAAAAGAAGTTTTGAAGCTTTTTAAGTGTTGAGACAACTAATTAGTTACCAGTAGGAAGGTTAATCTCTAGCTAGGTAACGACTCTTTGGTAACTACAAAGGCTAGGTCTCACATAACAATGTTAAGCAAAGAAACAACAAAGCCGATCAGCGATGCTAGTACTGCTTTCTTCTCCAAGCCCTATGTCATCAAGTCAATTCCATCTTAGACAATCACACGGGTAGTACAAGATACTGTATCAGCTAAGTAAAGAGCTAGAGAAAGCATGTCCCTAGTCTCGGTTAGCATCATTATGTATATGGTGCTATCAAAGGATTTGTTTAGGACACTATTGCAGGAAGTACAGAAGGGTAGTTGGAAATGGTCCCTTATCTTTGTAGGACTATCACTCCACGTGAAGTATGCATTGTGCCCTACAAAAATAGCCCACCAGTCCAATGCTTGTGCATCGTTAAGCTGGTGCCTAAATCAACGGTTGAAGTTGTTCCCTAGGAAACATATGAGGAATACCCTAGCCTCCATCCTCTATGAGAAAGCTACTGCTATCATAAAAAGAGTTAAATACTATGAACACACTTCCTAATGTGTAAAGCAAAGGAAAAGAAGAGTGGGAAATCTATCCAGATTTCATGGCACTAAACTGGTTATCCTTAAGCTGGTGATTAGAGGATCAAACATGGTTGGATTGTCACAAACCTTTGTGATCTCATTCCTCTCTTAAGGTACTTAGATGTCTTAAGTTGGTTTGAGGATTGGTTGAGTAAAGCATCAGATTTGAGAGATGTTTTGACAGTTCGGTCACAAAATTTTAGAACAAAGCAGTTTTGGTAGATGATTTGTTTCGATAGACAAACGGTGTCCGTTTGAACTGAATTTTGGTCAGTAGTTAGAGGACTCTTGGATCTTAATGTCTACCAAAATTTGTGCACAATGGAGCCATAGTTTGTGAGATATGAACTAAAAACCAAAGTGTACAGAATCTGTGATTTCTCTGTGGACTGCTATCACCCCTCCAAATAGAAGGTTGTGTTTGTAATTGATGCCTAGATTAGCAACAGGGTCAATGTTTTGCCATTACATAATACTTTAGATGCCCTAGAGAAGACTCCTTGCACCCCTTTGTGCCTTGCTTTTGCCCTCTCATATCAACAATGGTGGAGCAATCAAGGTGTTCTACAAGTCGATTTGTGCCATTGCGAGTCTGAAACAAATTGAAAAGTGCCAAACAACAGATTTTAGATTATGATTATGAGTTGTTGATTGACATTAGAAAGGAAGCTTCAATGTCAAATATAGTCCAACAAAGCTAGTTTTGCTACAGTGCAAGCCAATCCAACTTACTGTGCAACAGCACCATGAAAGAAACTCGTACGCAATCTTGGTAGTGTACTGTTTCTCCGGTTGGTGAATAACTACAACCTTTGTTGTCCTCCAGACCTCACTATCATCCTTCTTCATCAAGGATTTCAAAGGCGGACTTGTCCTTTGGTACCTTCCATGTGTTTTTACCCAAGAGGTTGCATCAGATTCAACCCAAATAACTGTTGCCGCTTGGATACGAGGATTTCCTCAAATAATGATCATCGAAAATGCTAAGTCAATAGAGTCAGCTATCACATTCACCGCTCACTCAACGAACTCAGATAATAAAGTGTTATCATTAGAGAAAGAGAACTACACACATGGAACATTATGAGTTTTCCATCGGTTAGCATCTGAGTGATTGAGCAGTTACGACCGACATAAATATTGTCTGTTGGTTACTCGGTTTCCCACAGCCTTAGAGGATGTTTACCCCATCTATGATCTCATCCCTTATGAAAGGTTGTACTCAAGCTACTTTGGTAGAGGACTGCTTTTCGAAATTTGTGAACAAATATGGAACCATTGTAATGAGTAGCTTTCAGAAGCTTGTAGTCTAGTGCAAAGTTCACATGGTACATGCTATATTCACTAGAGAAATAGATATTATGGGTATTTAGTTTATGCTCCATAGTACTCTTCGTATCCCAAGAACAAAGTGTGGTGCTGTCTTGGATTCCTCCCAAAGTAACAATGCTTCATGGAAGTCAATGATAGAAATTCTTCAGATAAAATTTACTATGAAGAGCAAATATCAGAAAGTTGTATTGACTAAATTAGCCTCTCTAATGCTCCAAAGTTAAGTAGCCTAATGCTATCACTGATGTTGGAAAATGGATGACATGCTTCTCTTCCCTTAAAAGTCTTTCACGCCGAATCTTGGGGCAAGATTCCCAAAGGGGGAGGGCTGTAACACCCTGGGTGTTAGTCATGAGTTAAGCAGCGAAATTGGACTTAAGTAAACTATGTCAAGCAATGATCATGATCTCTAGTTCATAATTTTGAAGTGATGATGAAGGTATTGAGGTCAAACCTATGAAAATAAGCCCCAACTTGGACTCGGACAACACACTTTGCTTACATGTGGACCCTAGTTAAGATTAGGCATGAGTAATGTTAAACATGTTTATTTCATGAACATGACATCAACACGCATCCATCTTGACCAGTGGAAAAGTTTTGTGAAGTTTGGGGCCAAGAAGTCACATGAAATGATGAGTTATAACCTTGATTGAATTGCTTTATTAAGTAAATGGGAATATGAGACATCGATCAAACCTTGATACCTTGCCCAAATGACTTTAATTGAACTCTACAACAAAAGTCATGAAGGGTTCGTATTGAGCAAATGTCAAGAAAATGCCTCAATTGGTCGAAAACCCTAATTCCAAGGTTTAACGAGGTGCTGCTTTGACCAAGATGAAGCAATGGTTTTTGTACCTGATATGAAGTTTGACCTTTAATAAAAGTTGAAGTTTGAGTGGAGTACAACTAACTTTATTTTTGGACCAAGACCTGATTCAACTTCTAAGTGGCTCAAACAGTGGCCTCAAGTTTGAATGTAGTGCTCCTTTTGAGCTCTCAGAAATATTTCTTAGTCCCCGATTGACAACAGCAAGTTGACATGTTTGTGAATTTTTATCTTCCAAATTCATATGGTAACTCAACTGGATTCCTTAATATGAGTTGAAGTACTCTTTGTGTAGGAAACAACGAAACAAGTCTCATCACTTTTGGAGCTCGTTTGGATGTTCAAATTGAATTTCAAAAACCTAACCTTGCACTATTTTGTCCCAGTTTGGACTGAATGTTTGAACCCTAAATTTTAGTTTCGGGTACTCCACTTTGGATCCTTGTATCTCTCTAACCAAGCCAAACCAGACTTGGGCACCTTAAGAAAAGTTGGAGATCTCGCGTAGCTCTACAACTTTGGTTACTAGAGCTTGTGCCAAAACTAAACGGATTAAGAATTTTGAAGGGAGGAAAATTGGTGTTCAGTTGTATTTTTGTGGTGGTTTAAGTTGGTTTCTTCAGAGTTTGAAATGGAGCAGCGCCATCGTTCGACCGCGTGTAGGTGCCACAGGCTGCGTGGCTCCCTAGCGCCCTTGCATGCTCACCACCTCGCCAACACTCGCGCCGCATGGATGAAAAGGCTGAGCGCTTGCCCCTCCTTCCTCCAGCTCGCTCTCTCGCTCTCTCTGCTCACAATGCTGAGCAGTGGAGCTCCATAGCCACTGCCATTTCCTGGCCACCAAGCTCCCTCATGTCCCACCGCGTGCACCGCCACCTTCGCCTCAGCGTGCCAATCCTCCACCAACACCTCGCACCGCCTCTCCCACGTCACCTTCCCAGTAACGCCGCCGCCTGCAGCCTGCTGCCACTGGAGCAATGCCTCTATGTGCCATGCACGAACATGACCTGGCTGCCTTGGCTTGCCTCTGGCTGGGTTACACCCCACCGTAGGTGCACAAGCACACCCAGATGCTCCCCGCTGATGCCAGCCCCCGCTGGCCAAGGCCGGCCGACCCTGAGCCATCCTCATCGACCGTCGGGCCACTGCTGCCATGGCTGCGCCACCTAGGAGCATCTCTGGATGAGCCGAAGCCACCCATTGGTGTGCGCTGGCCCCCTGGTGCTCCACCGCCACTCCACCACCGCCGACGAGCCTCCTCCGGCCGGCACCGGCGACCCTCCTATGCCTTCTCTGTTTTGATCTACATCGGGGACCTCGAGCATGAATTCAACGAAAGGGAAGGGCCTAACTATGAATCCCGTGACTCAGATAAATAGTGCCAAGTAGGATCTGTTTGCTGGAATCTATTTAGTGGAAAGTGTAGGGTCCTCGGTGCAAATCTATTTTTCTTTTATGTCTGAAACTTTGGAAAATCATAATAAGTTGTAGAAAAATCGTAAAATGGGAAATTTGGACTTTTTAGAATCCTTAAGAGTAGATCTATGTAGTAGAGTCATAATATGATATGTGTTAGTAGAAATTTTCTGATGTTTTTATTTATTCTTATAAAGTGCTTTCAGAAATCCTTTGAAGTTGTCGGAAGCATATCTTGAGTTATAGAAGTTCAAAAATGGTAATTCCAGTTGTGTTAATCTTGTAATGACATGCTCTAGCTAATAAAATATTAAACATGCTAGTTGTGTACTATTTTTATAATGCTTTGATTTAATCTTGTTAAATAGGCAAGTTTAGCTTGTTTTCCTTGTTATTCTCATATCTAAAGTTGTGGTGATCCAATTGCTGTGAAATTTTTATGGTAGGCTACTGAAGCTATATGTGTGATGTGATAACAATTTCTTGTTCATTAGATGTAGAATGGTTGAGTTATTGATTTAACTTGATTAATGCTTGATAAATGGTTTATAAATAATTTATATATGCAAAAATGGAAAAGGTGGTTCCATTACCTTGGAATGATGTTGTTGTGTCATGTTGATACATAATATGGCCATGTGTTTGTAGAAAATAGTGTGTTTTAGATTTATCTTGCTCTCACATGTTTTCTTGCATTAGCAATTTGTCTTTTTTATAATAATTAATCTATAAAACCTGAGCACGTGAAATTTGTGCAGTAATCATGTTTTAATAACATATACCACTCATAAAAATCTCATCCCCAAACTAGTTGTTCTCATATATCACTAAAATTATATATATGTTTATTAGGAGAAAGGATTAATAAAAGCATAATTGCTTATAATTGTATTTGGTGATGCTTTGAGTGATTGGTGTTCAATAAAATGTTTCTAAGTATGTTAGTGGTGGTTGAAGTTCTTGAATGGCTCATGTGTGCATGCTCTTTGTTAGCAAAACAAGTGAAATATTACATTGTTACATTCTGAAATGGCTGCTTGTGCATTTTCTATTTTGATGATAACTTCGTGAATCAAATGATTTGTTCTGTAAATATGGTGAATATAAAAGTAGTAGATAATTTCCTTATATTGATTCTCCTAAAATTTCATGATTTTAGGCCTGATGGTTTAGGAGTTATAGATTTTAGAAGTTGCTGTCAGATTTTTGCATGTCCTCTGGACAGATCTGAATGATTGTATTGTTTGGCTCATTTAAGCATGGAATAATGTATTAGTTATAATAGGAGAGTTGTAGTGATTTTCCTAATATTTCTAAAATGTCTGAGATCAGTACATTTGGTGGTCAAGAACTCCAGTTATAGATGTTCAAAGTGGAATGGCAGATTTCTATCCAAATCTGGACAAAGATGCCTTCTAAGTGTTGTTTGACCTTGTTAGCTGTATAATCATCTTAAAATTATAATTATAAAGTTATAAATAACTTAATAATCTTTCCATAAAGTTAAGAATCATGTTTGTTAAATGTATAGAACTCCAGTTATGCATTTCTGAAGTTAATATCAGTTTTATGTCCTTAGTTGTATGAGCTCTGCTTCATGATGTATTTTGACCTTCTTATTTGTTGAATAAGCTTTTGGTGTTAATAACAAAGTTTTAGATAATTTCATTAGCTTTCCAAAAAAATCTTGAATCACACTTTTGGCATGCCTAGAACTTAAGGTATGATTAAAACAACTGACTGTGGTGCTGCTGTTCAGAATCTGTGTTTGTACCTAAAATTGTTTGCTTCACCTTGCTTTGCTTTGTGTGTTGCTAAGTGTGGCTCATGCCTTTGATGGTGTTAAGTTAATATACCTAAAACCTTGTGAAACTTGTGTCATGCTTGGTGCTACCTTCCTTGCTATCCTAGCATGATAGGTTGTGGGATGTTTAATTAAGTAACGTGGAGTGCTTATATATGTTCGGTGTAACCTTGTGCTCATCTTGAATACTTTTATGTGAGGCATCTCATATTGCCATTCTTTGCATTCATGCATTTGTATTGTTGCATCTCATCTAGGTATGCTAGATGCACCACGTGAATGATGTGAAGTTGGAGCCGAACCCAAAGGAGTTTGGTGGACCTATCCTAAAGATGGAAGGACCCCTGGAGTACATGCCTGAACAGGAGATGCTCACCAAGCGAGTGTCTTCTAACAAGCACTAACCTTGTGTTAGATCCTAGGCAAGCCCCGGAGCATTCTAAGCCTCCTATGTTCTTACAAATATCACTTGAGTCCTTTATGTTTGATGCATTAGGTTATAAGAGTTGATTAGAACCCCTTGATGCATAGAACTACCTTGTCTAGAAATTTACCTTGAACCCTATGTAGGTCTGGGATCGAATGTATACTTAGCAATGCTTAGACCGATAGAAGTTGGGTGATTTCCTATCACCTACGAGATATAGGTGGATACCAAAGCACGGTTGGCTATATTTGCTATCGTGGAAATAACCATGTATTGATAAATAAAAGGAGACCGGGTGGGATTATGATAGAGAAGCAACAAGGCATGGAGGTCTTCATGCCTATTTATCCCCATCTATGTCGGTAAGGACCGATGTGTTGTACATCCTCATGTCATGTTGAATGCATGCCTAGAACTTTGTTGGCTGGATAAGTCGTTCCGACCATGAAGCCGAGTAGCTCTACTCAGGCTAGGACCCGATAAGTGAAAGTGCACACACTAGAGGTAGTAAGGATGTGCGGGGAGCTAGTGGCATGAGTCCAAGGTCAGGCCGAGCCTAAACTTCTTGGCAGACTGATAGAATCTCTAAGGGTGCGACGCTAATCGAACCCACGACTGTACCTAAGTTGTACCAAAGGTGACCTAAGACTACCTTGGCGCAGGCATGTCTTGGTTTGTGTTAGGAATAACTCCTAGATAGTGAGAACTTGACTGAGTAGCGGCAACGTAGCATTAATTAATCGAATTTGATGGTTATGATGAATATGGAGATGTTACACTGGATATGGTTACTAATGCATGTTAGCTTAATCACATGATTGCTCTAGTACAAGTGCTAATCTAGAGATGAATAGCTATAATTAACTTGGTTACCAGATTATAAAATGTATAGCTCAACTAGTGGCTTTTATGCAAAATTTTGTCAAGCTAGCTCCACCTATAAAGCCTTGCGTACTCCTTGGTGTCACTTTATTTCTGGTTTATGATAGGTAAGTCTAGCTAAGTACATTCGAGTACTCAGGGTTTATCTCACCATGTTGCAGGTGAAGTTCTCGACCTGTTGAAGATGGTGGCTAACCGTCAGTGGGCTCGGTGACTCTATATTTATTTCTCATCTATATGCTTTTATCTGAGGAGGTCACTTATGCTAGCAATATATTTGGAACTTATGTTGTTTTCCTTAACCGGTTTTGAAACCCAAACTTGAACTATTATTTGTGAACCCATGTGTAATATTATTTCCGCTGTAACTCTGTGTATGTGATGTGTATTTGCTTAATCATGTGATCTTGGTTATGATGTTGATTTACCGAGGTCCTTTGTGACACTCGGCGGACTACAGGGTTTATATAAGTGAAAGTATGCGCATGTCAACGTGTTAACGGGGACAGCCATACTCTATCTTGTATAAATTGGGTGATTCTGTCATAGAATTTCTGTTGCTTCTTTGTAATAATCTATAGGAGTCGCTTATCGCATCTATATGTCTCGTTTAGCAGACCCAGGGGAGCCACAGACTAAGGAGCATGACCTCGACTACACTGAGGAGCTTGGAGATGACCTGCCAGGTGCCACGTCCCACCCAACCTCATAGAATCCTATTAGACATGCTACAATGTAGATGCTAGTGCTTTACTTTTATGCAAATGATCTATGATAGGTTGCTTGGTAGAATTGCTTGTGAGCCATTACCTTGTCGCAACCTATACCCCTACACACCTGCTGTTAGGTTAGATGCTCGCTTACTTACTGCTACTACTTCTGCTACGCATTATATCTGTGATGTGATACTTGGTGGAGGAGTGTTTGTGAGTGGATATGGCATTTGGTGTCGGTAAAACTAGTAACAACTTGGGGAGGTCTTAGCGTGCATCTTGTGTGTGTGGTGAGGGTCGAGTCAACCGAGTAGGATTCTATGATGAGTTTATGGACGAGTCTTGCCAGGGGGATGCGACCTGGGCATTCCCTATGAGAGGTACCTATGGCGGGTATATGTGAGATGAGGATGTCCTAGGGTGGAGTGTCTTTGTGGGATGAAGCCCTAAGATGGAGGTGCTGTCAAGGCATGGGGCGTTGGTTGGCCCCTTTGAGAAGATGTCTTGTTCGGTCACCCTAAGGACTTATAAGTTTTGGGAACCAATTCTTAGGAATCCTTGCACCCCACTTGCTCCCATTCGGGTGGGAGACGGTTACCTGACCAACTACGATGGTGCCACTACTATTGGGATGGAAGTGGATGAGTGTAGGGAGGTATGGGCATGTGGTCCACACCCTCCTAAGATAGCGTAGTGACCTCTAGTGGCCTGGTACTACGTCTCACAGTCTCAGCGTGCTGGTGGACTCCAGGGTGCCCCAGGGCTGAGTGATAGGGTGGCATCGTGCCAGTTGGAAGGTAGTCGGTATTAGCCTAGATGAGCCAAATCATCAATGATGTTGTATCTTATGGGTAGTGTAAACCTCTATAGAGTGTCTAGTTGATCGATCGATTCATATGCCGCCTTTTTGGCTATGGACCTTTCTTGTGTTACTGCTTCACTTGACTAGAGAGAGGGGTCCTTTCTTCTTTTCCCCCTAGGTTTTGGTGTTGGTTTTGGCCTTGGGCCGATGAGGCAAGGCATGAGAGGGAGTCATCCTTGTCATCTAGAGAATGTGAGAGTGGTAAGATGTGTGTGTGATGGGATGGGAGAACATGCGAATGAGATGGGTTAAAACTTGATGAAATATTATTAAAACTTGACATACTCGCATAGGAAACTACAGCCACAAATAGGTCTTTGCTCTACCCTTGCATTCCACTACCACAAAGCTAACACAAAGCATAGGGTGGGAGCCAGTGGCTAGTACAAATCCTACTGATAATTGTTTGGTAGGATCCAAGCCTGAGTATGACTACTAGGGAGATGGTTGGGAGGATTAGAGGTCTTGTTCCTGCGCTCAAGTTTGGTTCGTGAAGATGGAGTCGACGCCCGTTGTCGTTCTACTTGATGTTGTTCTAGTTGCTGCATGCTCTGAGTGATTCTACCTAGTGGCGATGTAATAATGAGTAAACCTTGCCATTTGTATTCTCTTAAAGATAGGTATTGATGTATGACTGTGATACCGACTGATATTTGATAATGTGATGGGATGATCGCCTGGGACTATCATGTTATACTTGAAATCTATGGATTTCCTTTTGAGGAAATCAGGATCATTTTAGTACCATCCGCTACTCTAGCTATGGCCAAATCACTCTGTGACTACTCCGTCAATGTGCCTGTTGGGCCCACTGTCAACACGGTACTCGAAAACTTTGATCTCTAGACTGGCCTCATCACGATGGTGCAGGAAAACCCATTCTGTGGTTTGCCGAGCGAGGACGCGAACACGCACCTCCAACACTTCCTTGAGCTATGAGACACCATCATCAAAAAAGATGTCACACCTGAAAGCATCAAGCTCTGTCTATTTCCCTTCTCTCGCATGGGGAAGGCAAAGCAATGTTTCTACATCGATAAGAAAGCTGTCATCACGTGGATCAAGTGCTCCACAACGTTCCTCACGAAATTCTTTCCCATGGGCAAAACTAATGTCCTGAGGGGGAGAATTTCCAACTTTCAGCAGAATTCCATGGTGTCCATCCTCGAGGCATGGGAGGGGTTGTAAGAATACATCCTTGCTTGCCCACATGATGGGATGGAGAATTGACTAATCCTCCAAAACTTCTACAACGGGTTACCACCCATGTCAAGGGGCCATATTGATGCCGTTGCTGGAGGGGCTTTTCTCTCATTCATAGCCAATGGAGCTATGGCTCTCATTGAGAAAATGGTGTCTAACCAAAGCTAGAGTGATGAGAGGAACTAAAATAAGCAACAAAAAGGCATGCATCCAATGAAGGAGGCGGATATGGTTGCCGCAAAAATGGATCTACTATTGAAAAGACTGGACGAACGGGCCTACAAGAAAGGAGGCCATGAAGAGTACCATCCAGGCCATGGACACACATATGACATGTGAGGTCTGTGGAGAAGTCGGACACTCAGGAAATGACTGCTTCAAGACCCATGAAGAAGCCGCATACATGAACAACGGGGTTCGACAGCAAAGTAATAATGGGTGGAACAACCAGTCCCGCCCATAAGGAGGTAATTTGAATTTCAATTCCAATATCGATTTAAATCAACCTACCTTGAAAGACTTGGTCTTAGGCCAAATTAATGAAAGACTTGGTCTTAGGCCATTCAAATATCCATTTAAATCAACCTACCTTGAAAAGTTAATGTATAATGAAAAAATGCTTGAAAATATTATCTAAAAAATAGAAGGCCTATCTTCCTTTGTTAAAAATCAATTGAGCTTTAATAAAATGATAGAAACACAGCTAGCTAAAATTGTTGTAGCTATTCCTATCAATAATGAAGGAAAAATCCTAGGGCAACCCGATAATTCCTTTGAGAAAGTTAATGCGGTGACCACGAGGGGGTAAGTCCACTTGTGATCCACCGAACCCTAACAATAAAGCAGGAAAAGCACAAAGGCAACAGGAGGAGGGATCTTCATCATCTACAAAAACACAAAAAGTCCAAGAAGAAGAGTGAACGACAGTGCAAGACTTCATCAACACAAGCTACTTGTCGTTCCCCATAAGAAATAGAAAGCAAGCCATGGACGAGCAATTCGCTCGTTTTGTTGAGATCATAGAGAAGATACACGTGACCGTCCCATTAATGGATGTCTTACATGTACCTTCTAACACAAAATGTATCAAAGACATCATCAACAACAAGCGACCATTGCCATCCATGGAGGTCATCAAACTAATAGAAGAGTGTAGCACTATTATACTCAACCGTCTACCTGAGAAAAAGAAGGACCATGGGTACCCCACAATCACATGCTCAATCATGGCCTAGTGGTTTGACCATGCCTTGTGCGACCTAGGGGCTAGCATTAGTGTGATGCCTAAGGTCATATTTGACAAGCTGAACTTCACGCACTTAGTGTCAACGCTAATGATGCTCCAATTGGCCGACTCCATGGTTCGCTATCCGGCAGGGATTGCTGAAGATATCCTGATCAAAATCCAGGGTTACTTCGTCCCTATCGACTTCATTTTGCTAGATATGGAAACAACAAAAGAGTCACCCCTCATCCTTGGGCGACCCTTCTTAAGCACTGCGAGAGCACAGATTGATGTTGGAGCCGAAGAAATCCACTTCAACATCAATGGCAAAGAAGAAAAGTTTGACTTTTGGCCCAGGTAGGAGCAATGCTCCATATCAAGTACGGCCGAATGCACAATGCATTAAAGAGGTTGAGATCCAACCTCAACTGGTGGACAGCCTCGTTAGAAAGAACAAAGAAAACAAAAAGAGGTCAGAGCAGAAGAAGAACAACCCAACTCCAAAACAAAAAAGAAGAAACACCAAAGGTTGTTCCCACACCACCAAACAAGAAAATGGTGTGGAAATAAAAGGAAGAAGCTCCAAAGTCCACCACCACACCACCTAAATCAAACAAAATGGTGTGGAAGCCGAAGAAAGTGCAATCATCCATGTCCACTTCTTTGGGCACGAATGTACCTTCATCAAGCAAGAAATGAAGGGAGAAGAGTCCTGCTCATTGAACTTTAAATGGTAAGCCCTTGCCGAAGGTAAATCGATAGTTATCCTTTACAATTATAATTTACTAAATAAAAGTTGCTCAGAATTCCTATATAATAAAGCTATAGTCTATGCATTAATTATGTTAAAATAATAATAATAATATAATAATATATATATAGTTGTTGAATCCAAAGTTCACCTTTTAAAATATCTTTGTTAAAACTTCCATGCTCTATACAAGTAAGTTTTGGTTTGAGGTATGGTTAATGTACGATTATACTTTCATAGGCCATTCAAAATTAAGCATGGTGCTTAGGTTGATTAGCCTACCATGATCAAATTAAATATGATGTCTTGTTTGATCGTTGTACCAAAACTACTAAGTGTAGACATTGGTAAGTCATATAAAAATATAAGCAATAAAGCAAATAACCTACCTCAGAGTCATCCACAAGCAATCTCGGACCATAGGCCTAGAGCTAGCTTGGGGGAGGACCCCTGCGTAGGTACCTTGTATCTTTTATTTTTCCTATTTTTTATTTTCTACATTTTACTTAATTATTAGCATTTAAAAAAACACTAAAAATTAAAATACCAAAAAATAAAATTTGATTAAAACAACAAAAATATGAATTACACTCCTCATATGTGTTTTAAGAATGTTTAGTTTCTCCTAAGTTGAAATGATGAATAGTTGCTCTATCTATAATTCATCTATACCTAGGCTGTAACTTAGTATTTCCCAAGATTTAAGTTGGTTGGCTAAAAATGTTTCATCCTAAAATTCAAAAACTTGTGGGTTACAAAAGCATGCTCCTTTTCTAAGTTGTTGTGAGTTATGATATGGTACAAATAGAATTTGCTATGATTTCGTTCTAAGAGAAACTTGACATCCGAAGCTTTCAATTTCAAAAATGCTAAAATTTAAAGTTCCTCAATGATTATAAATTCCTACCAAGGCCATATGACATGATACACATGCAAAACCTTAGTCATAAGCTACTTTTTGTTGCATTGAGCTTTGCCAAATTGTTTGTGACCCTTGTTAAGATTCTCGTCATGCACCCATGATCAAGATTCACGTACACCCATAAATAAAATGATGACTCTTACACTGAGAGCTACGCAAAAACATGTTTTCCGTCCACCAAAATAAATACTCCGTCCACTTTTTTATGAGTCTCACTCTAAAGCTTTCATGTGCCAAAAGTAAGTATGGGCTATGCTAAAAAAAAGAAGAAAGCATCCATGCTAAAGAGCATGAGAAAAAATGCATGCCAAAGAGCATGAAGAAAAGAAAAGAAAAGAAAATAACAAATAAAGATAGCCCATACTTTTAAATAAAAGGCATTCATCCAAGAGAGAGAGAGTCGTGATCAAAGGAGTACCAAAAATACTTAGAAATAGGAAGTTATAAAAATTCCACACACTTACACGTCTTGATCAAAGTGTATGACTTGCATATCCTTGGATCCGGTTATTGACTTAGCAAAATATGTGATGCAAGTATGCCTCATTTTCATACCTACCCAAAAACTCCACCAAAAAGCATTTAGTGGTAGGATGAAAAAGAAGGCAAAACATCAAATGCCTTGGTGAGGTTTTATACACATTGAGCAATCGAGTGAATCATTTGAGAAACTAACATTTCTTTGCAAAACTCATAAAACCTCCAGATAGAAGGTTGATCAAAGAATGAATGATTGGTGATTCTGTTACAACCGTTCTATCTTGCAACCGCCTAAGAACTTGGAAAAGCTATAAGCCCCATAGGGATTAAGTTAGAGGGAGGATAAAATGCTGACTTATTTAAATTACGGAAGAATACTTTGTTATAGGCATGACACTTATGAATTATATTTGGCCTAGTAGCAACTCCTGGTCAACAACCAATAACTTAGCTATTTGCTCGAGACGAGCAAAGGTTAAGCTTGGGAGATTTTGTTGGCGGTCCTTAACGATCAAATCCAACCGTCAATTAAGATCCAAAATAGGCGAAATAAAAAAATCTTATAACACATATGCATTTATTATTGACATAGTTCCACTTGTATTGAAAGAATCATGTTTTATAGGACATATATTTTAATACAAGTGGAAAACAAGACAAAAGGCGCAACTCTGAAAGCGTAAAGCAGATCTTGCGCAAAGGAAACAAGCAAAACCCCATTCAAACATCAAACCTAGGCCAAGCATCGGCATAGACGCAGCCTAGGCCCACACAAAAACTAACCAGAGAAGGATGGTGGCCAGGCACGCTAGCCAGGGTGCAACCATACCCTAGGCACCACCTCCTGGTCCCACTCTTCTCTAGCGGTGTCATCAATGCTCCTAGGGTCGGTTTTAGTTGGTTTCCTATTTTATCTCTCCCAAACTGACCACAAACTAGTATAAAAAGAGGAGTGGAGCTCTCGCCCAACACACACCATTTGGAGCCTCTACACCTCACACCACTCTTGTATTCTTTTCGCTTTAGTAGTCTTTCTGAGCAAGGATAGAGCTACCTTGGAGAACTTGGCTTCTTGGAAGAAAGGAATCTTGGTATGAATAATATGAAGAATTCTTCCAAAGTCTTGCTCTCATTTTATAAATATAGTTGTGCTATTGAACTAGAGTATAGTTTTCATGTTATGATCTTGACATATGAACTAGCATATAGTCTCTATGTTATGAGCTTAACATGTAGAACATTTTGCTTAATCATCCATATAACTTATATGATTAGAATTAGAGCTATGTTGATGTGGCGGTTCATCGTGCCTTCGGGTGTGCCCAAGTCTTTTACTTGTCGATTTGTAGGGTCGGAGTCCCGAGGAGACTTGGGTAGTTTTGTGTCAATCGGGTGTGGTGCCCAGATACAAAGAAATAGGAGAATGCATTTCCTACTCCACGGTTGAGGGGTAGACGGCAGGTGGTGATAGCCCTCTCCATCCCTTGTAATCCCCCACATTCGGGTAGGGTGTAGGAGTCTAAATTGTCACATATGGTTGCTGGCAGACCAGTACTCAGTGGCCTCCCGACCCAACTCATACCTAGCTTTAGCTCTAACCATGTAATTTGTATGATCATCAACTATTCTTTGTATGGCTATATTAGAACAAGCCTGCTCCACTTAGAAACATTTTTTTATTCTTTGTTTTTCCTTTATCCTTGAGGCTAGCCAAAGTGTGTGTCCACTATCCTGAATATACCATGTTTACCCCTATCATAAACCTTGGTTCACTTTTCAAGCATGTAATCTTGTTCATATCTATACTAGAATCTTTTACACCATGCCTTCCTTTGGGAAAATATAGATAACAATACCCTAAATACTTCTGGGTGAAATGCTACAATGATAGATCCATGCGCTTGTGGATATTTTCTGTAATCGTTAAGAACTATCGTGTTGGTGTTTCTTGGTGGTGTCGCTAAGGTTTACTAAATCTTAGTGATGGTGCTAAGAAATACCAATAGGCATTTCTAGGCGCCGTTGCTGGGGACAGGATCCTATCTCCATACTTGGTGATTGCGCTAAGAAATGCAAACAGTGTTCGAACAAAACACTCAGGGGGCTACACACGAAACAATACTTGTTACAGAAGCAAAAGTGCAATCTCGAATCGACGATCCATCCTTACTCGAATAGGGGGAACAAATTCAGGACCCCATTGGGTGTTGTGCTACTTAAACACTCTGAGCAGGTGGTGCTGGTTAAGGCTAGGCCACATCCCCATGACCTTCGAGGGGACGCCTTTTGAGAAAAATGCATGGGGAAACAAGCCTCCGAAACTGATGCCTCAGCTTCACCGAGAAGGAATCCATCCGTGCAACTACGGGAACCGTGGAGCCTAATGGGCCAAAACCCGACGTACCATCACCCGAGCCAGTGCAGGCGAGTGATCTAACACTCAGATCGAGTACTCAACCTAGCTCACCCCTACAACAGGTGTAAGCGGTAGCAATTTGTTCACTATCGACCCTGCCCCTACTAGAGTCTAGGGGGTATTTGGGAGGGTCACCAATATGACCCTAAAACCTCTAACACTCGGTGTCATGTAAATCTTCCAATGCTCGGATGAGCTCAAAGCATCTTATTTCAGTAGATGTGTGCCCTTTGTGGGAAACCAGAAAATTGGTTGGCCCATGGCTGTAACAAAAGTGCGAGCTCCTGGAATCTAAAAAAGAGTTTTATGACGTGCCCCCACTGGTCAGGATTTGTCCTGCCGCCCCTATTCATTAGGACACGGACGCTCACTCATTCTACCCATTACCAGCTCGAAGAGTAACATGCGCAACTGCCCACAGCTGCTCACGCATTCGTTATTCGCCTACAGTAGTTCCCGACCCGGGATGCAGTTATATTGGCCTTAGGGCTCCGACACAATGACCTCTCTTTCCACTAATGAGGCCCATGAAAATTTGAGATCGTGTTACTTAATGGGTCTTGAAGAAAAATGTGATGCCCTTAGTGTTTGTTAACAAATGACCCAAATCGGGTCACCCAAAAACCAACTGGCATAGTGACGCGCGAGTGACGGCGGTGCAACTACCCCGTCCTCATTATTGTTCTACAACTAGGACTTAATGATGCACAACCACTAACTATACGTTGGAATACATCGGGAACCGACTTCTCGAGTACAGCGGTGTCTTCATCCAAATATGGCGCCTATGGACGCCCTGGAGGCTACACCTCCGGTTATCAGGTGCCACCACCCGAACATGGCGTTGACAACATCCTGAGGGCTACGCCCAGTAAACTATGTTTCCCAATATAGGGTGTACCACCCGAGCCAGGCGCTCACAATGGCTAGGGAGCTACATTCCCTGATGTACGGCGTACCGCTGCCCCACTCGATACTTGAACAAGATTCTCGCTACCCGAGAAATGTTCTTGGTACTCGAACGACAACATACTGGCTCCACAATACTGGGAATATCAAGCTGCGCTGCTCAAAACTTTGGCACCTGATGGAAATGCTCACTGGTACTTACAATACACAAAACTTGCAGGGAGAACTGCGACGTCCCGAGGGCTAAAGCTACAAGCTAGCTTATCATTAAGTCCTATGGGGCCAAAGGTACCTGCACCGTATGTGACCAACACCAGGCTATTAGCCCAGCCGCCACCAAGGAGGAGGCCCGCGAGGGTTGACGCGATCGACCAACGTGGAGATCAAGGCAAACCAAGACAGGTGTATCTAGACGACAGCTAGGATCAATATGTTGCACATATCATGTAACAAACTAGGAACTCAATCTGTTAGCCCGATCGCCCTGTCTGTAACCCTACCTCTCATGTCTATATAAAGAAGGGTAGGGACCTCAGGCTCGAGATCCATCCTCCATCATTCCAATCTACCACATAGCTAGGAGCAACAACCCATATAATTGAGCATACGAATACGAGAGCAGTCGCACCACTGGAGTAGGGTTTAGTGCGCACCGCGTCCCGAACTAATATAAATCCTTGTGTCTCGTGTGCTACCATCTGATTCTGTCTACGTGATCACGTTGCTGGATATTGCTGGAGCAAAATAATCCAACACATATGCAAATAGGTTATATAAAGAGCAATATTACTAAGCATATTGCTCCTAAGCTGTTTTATCCCATGAATTACAAGAAAAGCGGGGAAATAAACATCTTGCAAATTAAGTCATGTGATAATCTCGCTGACCTATTTACTAAGTCCTTACCAACATCTATGTTTCAAAAACTTGTACATGAGATTGGTATGCAGCGACTCTGGAATTTGCAAGAATTAGGGGAGACATCTTCTAGATGCTACCTGTACCAGCATCATATTATACTCTTTTCTTTCACAAGTTCTACTCACAAGGTTTCTTGTTAAAGTTTTTAATGAGGTAATATTAACATAAGCATGTGTCATATTTTCTATTTTTGCTACCGGGGTTTTTGCGGGAAATATCAAAGACACATATTACTCTCGCAACTCATCCATGGTTTTTCCCTGAAAAGGTTTTTCATAAAAATTATCCAAGAGACAATACCAATAATATGTCGTTACATTTTCTCCTAATTTTTCCACTGGATTTTTACAGGAGTTTTAGCGACATATCATTCTACATTACTCCCCATATTTTTTCCGAAAGGTTTTTAAGGAGTTATCTTTATGTCGTATCTCCAATATTTTTTCTCACTAGAGTTTTTAATAGGATACCAATGACATAGGGATTTGTTTAAATCATACATATATATGCTATTTTCTCCTTATTATTCCAAATAAGGTTTAAAGGAGTTTTTATGGCATATCTATACATACATATTCCTCAGATTTTTCCCATAAGATTTTTCGAGAAATTTCAGCTTACAGTTGCATTGATCTCATGAAAGATTCGATTGAGGAGTTACAAAACGGCGCCTGATCCCCAACGGACACCTCTCCATGGTTAGGATTAGGATTAGCAGTTAACCATATGATTAGGCATAGCAGTTAGTCTCGTCACCAGGGGCCTGTCCTTTGGTGAACGGTTGTATGTCTTGGTGACAGCCCTTTAGATGTATATAATCCCCTTTACATATTAATGAAAGACAATTCTCTCAATTCATTTGTTCCATTTACATTTCACTTTACAACACATCACTCGGTCGGTTCTGGCAGTAGTTGCAGCAAACCTGCCTTCCATCGCCATCACTGACATGTCGAGGGCGCGCAGCAGCCCTCCGCCACTCCGTGATACGGTGCTAACTGATCATGCTGCAAATGTTGCACAACCTGAACCTGTCCACGATGTTCATGACCGAGAACATCACAACGGAAGCCCTCAACACTGTTTTTTTAATCTCAGAACTCCCCACTGTATTGTCCTCCTTTGGCCGGGCAACCATCGATGGATTATTGATGGTGATGCTTCCGTCTGCCCATATACTAGAACGACCAGTAGAAATATCATCCGACTTATACACTTCAACCTTCTTCTGAGTTTGACGACACTTCTTTAAATTATCACAAATAATGGTTTACTGGTTTCATGTACAATATAAAAGTACAGTATGTGTAAATATATCACAAGCAAGCACAAACCATGCCATGGTGTAAAACCCTTTAATCAGGATCGGGAGTGACTCGTTTGTTGCATTTAGCTAGCCACCTCAACTGGCTCAGACCCTTTGTCAATCGAGGCTTTCACAGCATCCAAAACCAGCTGCGTCTTCCGGGTGATAGCCGGCCACTTCCCCTCAGGCTTGTCCCCAGCATCCCGGATGCCCTGCACGAGCCTCGTGAATTCCTGGACCATAAGGGCTTCCTGTGGCAGGTCCGTCGCCACGACATGCTTGCTTGGCAGAGGATCCCACCCAGTGTGGAGATCATTAAAGTTTGACTTCGAATCCACGTGGAACTCCACCAACTTCTCTTCGTATGGGAGGACAAAGTCAGTGACATGGATAGTTCCATTTGTGCCAACTAAGGTGATGTCCATGGTGAGATTGGCCAGGAAAGAGCAGCTGAAGGTGGCAGTCGTGCCATCTGCCCAGTACAATGTCGCGCCGCACTGCAAGAAGCACACCAGCTCGGTTCTTTACAGGGTCACGCAGTGCGATCACAGTCTTAGGCAACTCATAGTCAACAGCCCACAGGATTGCACGGATGCAGTACCACCCAGCATCACCAAGTGCACCCAGGGCATCAAGATCTGGCTTTACTCTGATGTCATTCTCGAGGAAATCTTCGTTTGCTCGAAAGCTGAACACACTGTTAATCTGCGGAAAAAGAAGAAAAAAAACAATGAACAATGATTTTCGTTGACCTACGAAGCTTTGTAGAACAGTAGAGATGAAGTGGAATCAAACAGTTAAAAATGTATTCTTCCACAAATATGTAAAATACTACTATATGTTAACCTATAGCATTTCATACATGTCTTGCAATTCAGATATTAACGTGTGCTAAAAGGTGTAATGACTGCAGCCAACCATTTCACTGCTCTAGTGTGCATATGCATAAATGAAAAAATGACATGGATGTAATATCCTATTATTTTCTCAATAGCTGGAATAAAAGAACCAAACTCGATGCATCTCTGGAACTGATAATTTGGATACACGAAAAATTTTATAGGAACTAAAATATGGTGTTTAGCTTTCACAGTTTAAATCTTTCAGAGCGCTCTACTGTCATCTCAATTTATAGATGGACTGGAAGTGGTCCGCTGAGAAAGAATTCAAGCTCAAGTCAGCTTCAACACTTACAGTAATGTTAATATTTGATAATTTACAAGAGATTTTGAAAACCTAAGAACTTTATAAAACTACTAAAACACTATATTTATACTATATAATATATGTAATATGCAAGCTCAACTCAGCTTCAACACTTCCAGCAATGTCCATATGTGATAATCTACAAGAGATTTTGAAAACATTAAAACTTTATAAAACTAAAACATGGCATTTATATAAATAGTATATGCCAATCTGTGTATGTGTGATGCATCATCTTTGACGAATTGAATATCCTAGCAGGCTGGCACATAAAAGGGCGAATGTCCACTGGATGACTACATTACTCATGTCATAGAACCTATAAAACAAAGCATTAGGTCCATTTGCCAGAGAAAAAAGAAGAGTGCTGAACCACCATGTGGTTATTGTGCTTGTGCGTCCATGTATGTAAAATGGTGCATCCTTGGTTAGACCTTTACTAGGAAGAAGACTTTTTAAGATTTTTTGAGAAGTTCTATATCCCAAATAAGATGGCTATTCTAACTGCTATCAACAAAATAATTGTAGTGCTAGTTGGAAGAACTGATCTGCTAACTTGGTCAATAACAGCTTATGGTTGTATCAATACCTTGCAGACAAGAACAAATTAACAAAGTCTAAATTTAAAACAGGATAGTAGTTCCATGTTGCTAGATACGAAATGTCACCATTCCTTCGCCGTACCCAGCATGGCAAGGAGACAATGAAAGGTACCTGAGATATTTTGCTTAGTAGCTCTATCACCATTTTTCTTTATGTCCAGCCCATGCCAATTAATCATGGTTCTGTTGTTGGTTTGTAGCAGAACCCACTTAGGGCCTGTTTCTGTTTGGATGAACCCAATCACTAAAAATACATGTGGTTTGGAGAGACCTGACAAAATACGCCTTAAGGGAATCTCCAATGGTGGGAGTCAGCTGGTGGCTCTTAGATACCATCTCATCCTATATACCACATGTAAAGTGTTCTTTATTCTATATAATCTCTCCTATCATCTATGCAAGAGATAGATAGAGGCTCACATAGAGGTGTATCTTTCATGCATCGGGGCACACAAGAGCCTAGCTCTTTTCCTAACGTAGGTTTTTGGCCACTGTCTCCTCTACGTGGCACCGAATGCTCGTTTAGAGCTAGTCATTGGAGACACCCTTATATTGATAGATGGAAAGAGTACTAGGTTTGCAGAAATACGGGAAGAGTACTCTCTCAATGTTGTAGTTGGCCGATGGGTTTATTTCAGAAGTCAAACAAAGCGGTCACGGCACAAATGGCTCTTCCCATTGTTCCTAGCTTTTTTTATGCTCGTACACTTGCTCCAATAAAATTTTCACTTTTGACTGTTAGTATCTAAATTTTTATTTAGATTGCAACACGATCCCAAGGGTTTCAGCTCATTAGTTGTCGGGTAGCATGGTGGATTTGGAAGCATATAAATTATCGTGTCTTTGAGGGATCTCAGCCCAATCAGTAATATTACCTTGCATAATATTAGGGATGAGACCAAGTCGTAGTGTATAGCAGTAGTGTATGGCAGGAACCAAAGGACTGCATAGCTTATGGCCAAGACTGGTTTATTGGTTTTTGGTCATTTCTTTGTTTCTTTTCGGTGTTTTCTACTGTATTGGTCATGATGTCATGCCCTTTTAGGCCCTGTTCGTTTCATCATAAGATCAGAGGGATTGAAGGGGGTTGAGGGGGATTTTGACTTGTAGGGGATTTAATCCCCCTCAATCTCCTCCAGCCACTTGGTTTTGGGATCAAACTAACAAGCCGTTAAGGGGTTTTATGAGCAGTGTTTTCAGATCGGACGATTAATCGCGATTAATCGTGATTAGTCGTCCTTATCGTAACTAGGTGCTCGATAAGGGCCCTCGATTAGTTTAGACCGATTAGAAACCTTATCGTCCGATAAGTTGCGACTAATCACGATTAGTCGTCCGATCAGACTAGCCGGACGACTAGTTGGGTAGGGAGAATTCGGCCAGCTAAAGAATTCGGCCCACCTTTAGCTGGCCCATTAGGGTAAGAAGAAGAGGAGTGAGTGAGTGACCTAGTGAAGGAGCTGCAGCCGCCGCACATTTCAAGCTCCCGCTCTGGCTCTGCTCTCTCTCGCAGCCGCCGACACCTCGGCCCGCGTCTCCTCCGCCTGCGGCCTGCCTCTCTGGATCTTCCTGGCTGGCATCCGCAGCTCTGTGCGCGCCCCTCGCCGGCAGTCCGCAGCTCCACCCATGCCTCCACCTCCGCCCGCTCCTGTCTCTTCCCCTACCGGGACCCAGTAGCTCCGCCCGCCTCTGAGGCTCTATCGGTCTGAGCTCCTTCCTCGACGCCTGGAGGACGGACACGGGAGGCCTCAAGCATGCATAAGAACAAACAGGGGCTGAGGTGTTTGTTTGTGAGTGAGGAATGGCATTCCAACAGCTTGTCAAAAAGTGCTGAAGGGCGGCAGGCTGAGAACACAATCCTTTCCATACCATTTTGGACAAAAGTGGAGTACTGTATAAAAGCAACACAACCCCTTCTCATTGCTATGAGGATAGCAGATGGTGATGAAACACCAGCAGCTCCTGAGATAATGGCAGCAATGGATGTTGCAAAGAAGACCATTAAGGAAACTTTGTGAGACAAATCATCATTACTGAATGATGTAATGGAATGCTATGACAAGAGATGGGAGAACTAGATGGAGCAAAAACTATATGGAGCAGCCCTCTTCTTGAATCCTAGAAAGTACTTTGCCATAAAGGAAAAGGATAGGAGACAAGCTACAAAGCTAAGGTGCATGTTTAATGACATTATATGGAAGATGGTGCCTGATGAGAGTGAAACGAGGAAAATAAGCAAGCAAGCTGATGATTATGGCAGGACTAAGGGTGAATGTTTCTCAAAGAGATTAGCAATAGTAGAGAGAAATAGCAAAAATTCTAGTAAGTATTGAGCAGTTCAGCAGTCAGCACTTTCTTTTAATTAAGCTATAATTCTCTATGTGATGAGCTACTGATTATATTATTGTTTTGCTTATAATCTACAACTACAGTTCTATGGTGGGATGCTTTTGGTGGCCTTGCATTCGAGCTACAGAGTTTAGGAAAACGAATTGTAAGCCTCTGCTGTTCGGCGTCTGGTTGTGAGCGCAACTGGAGCGCTTTTGCTCATGTAAGTGCAATTTCTATGGCTGCAGGTGCATACTAATGCATTCTTATATGCTGCAGCCATCTAATGAATTTGCTCCTATTTTCCATGGCTGCAGGTGCATACTAAAAAGAGGAACCGTTTGGAGCACATTAGGTTGAATAAGTTGGTATTTGTTAGCTACAACCGTAAGATGACATTCAGGTTTCAGAAAATTCGTGAGCTCGGTTCTAAAGGCAAGAAATCCAACCCATTGCTGCTAGAAGAGTTTTAATGGGAAAATGAGTGGGTAGACATCAATTGTGACCCAGTTCATGCATCTAATGGCAGTGATATGCTTTGGACACATGATGATGAAGCTGTTGGTGCAATCGACCAGCTTAGAGGCCGCAATATGCCTAGGGCTGTTGCTGCTCGTGCGAGGAATACTGTCACGCGCACATATGGGAGGAATAACAAAAGGAAGTGTCCAAGTCCAAGGTCAGATGCACCAGCAACTGAAAGCAGTGATCATGAAGAAGAGGAAAACAGAGTTGCACCAGAACAGCCACAAGGTGCAAGTGCAACAGATGAAGAAATGGAGGACCAAGGAGGGGAGGAAGACTCAGGCGGACCTGCAACAAACGATGGAAATGAAGACTTCCATGTGGACGTAGATTTACTTCTCTAGATGGCTGAATTGCTGGTTCTATGGATCGGTAGACTGGATGTTTAGAACTATTTTCCATTTCAGACTTAAGAACTTGTTTAAGTTTATTAGTTTACTTATGTTGTGTACTGCTTGTGCACGTTGTGTACTGCTGTGCACAGTGTGCACTATGCTAAACTGCTGTTAGTTCTTATTTGTTAAATTTGTGTACTTGGTTAAGTTGTTTTGCCATGCTCTACTGTCTACTACTCTTTATATTTTCTTTAGTCTTTACAGTTTTGCTTTTCTACTATTTTACCTATTTAACTGATTATCTTCTTTCTTTGTAATTTCAGATTCAGCCACAAGTCACAGTCAACACTCACCATCAGGCATCAGCAAGCAGCAGTTACAGGTAAGTGGCCAAATCACCATGATAATGATTCATTGCAAACATGATTACATAGCAAATTGTGCTTGGTTGCTTGCCTCTAACATTTACCTATTTATTATGGCCATGTTTACATATATTTACATCATATATATAGTATATACATGGTCGATCAGGCCATCTAGGCACAAGAACGACTAAATGTCCGACTAGCCGATTAGACCGATTATGACCAACTAATCGACCCTTATCGACGACGATTAGTCGTCTGATCGGTGGTCATACGACTAGCCTCGATAATATGATCTGAAAACATTGTTTATGAGTCGCCTAGACAAATTTTCTTCTTCTTAATATAATGGTAATGATATGCAGCTCTCTGTGTGGTCGAAAAAACTTAACAACATGATACTGGTAGTACTAGACTCATTATGCAACTTACTTTGATAATGTTACCTCTTTCTATTTAATTTAAGAATATTTTTAATAAATATTAAGAATCAGTGTCAGCCCTTGCTAGATACGTACGATGAAAAACTGTAAAAAGACACACTTTACTAGGGAATCCTAACACACTTCACTAGCAAACAAATTGAGGCTGCTGAACCGTTGAACATTAACGATTGGGAAAAAACAAGAATAGTCTTTTCCTGTAGAAATTCAGTAATTGATATTTCCTACTGCTTACGGGTAAAAAGGGGGAAAAAGAATTCCATTTCTTGGTTACTACTTACTGGTAACAAAGATTGCGTATTTCTAATCCCCATTCGAGTCCCGCAGAAAGGTTTGCATATTGCAAATAACTCACCGTTTTGATGTCGCCGATGGCGTCCTTGTTGTCGACGATCTCCCGCATCTTGGCGGTGCGGGGGTGGTGCATCCACATGGTGGAGTCCATGAACTGGACCCCCGCGGCGTCGCATGCGGCGAGGATGGCGTCGAGGTCGGCGGCGCACAGCGCGGTGGGCTTCTCTAGGAGCACGTGCTTGCCCCTTGCGGCGGCGGCGGTGGCCCAGCGCACGTGGAGGCTGGTGGGGAGCGGGAGGTAGACGGCGTCAACGTCCGGGTCGTCGAGGAGCACCTCGTAGGAGCCGTGGAGGCGGGTGGTGGCGATGTCGAGGCCGTTGTCGGCGGCGAAGAGGCGTGCCTTCTCCTCGGAGCGGCTCCCGACGGCGGCGACGGCTGCGCCGGGCGCGAGCAGCATGGCGCGCGCCAGCTTGCGCGCGATGGAGGCGCAGCCCAGGATGCCGAAGCGCACGGGGCGCGACGGCTGGTCTGGCACCGCAGCGGACGACATGAGCGGCGGCCGGGTGCTCTTTCGCGTGGGCTTTGGTTGGTGGCTTGGCGCGTCTGGGCTCTCTGCCTGTCTCGGTGCGGTCGTGTGGGTCGTCCGTGGTGTTTACCGTGTGGTATGTGGTAGGCGATCGCCTTGTGTTCCACGGCGGATATACGATTTGGGGCCTACTCCGGAGCTTTCGCTCGGAGCCATCGCTCGGAGCCAAGCGAACGCTTCTAGTAGAGTCTGATGTGCGTTGGTTCAGCCTCCACATCTCCACGTGCTCCGGTGGGGGCGGCTGCAGTGGCGGATGCACGATGAAAACAGAGAAGGCTAAATAATAAAAATTTAGAATTAGAGTTAGAGATTAATGATGATTTAAAAGCTAAGTAATCATAGCTAATGAAGAAATCAGGTTCACTGGGGAGCTGTAGCCCCGACAGCCCCTCTTTTGGATCCGCCCCTGGGCGGCCGGATCTTGCTAATAGGAGTTGGCTTTCTGTCGATGGATGTTGATGAAGGGACCAAATTTGAGGATACATTTCCGTGCAAATCCATTTGATTCTTAGCCTTCTTGCTTGCAACAGCCAACGGGTGCAAGGATTTCATTAGCAATTCACGCCCACAGTTCACCGCCGACCGCATAAATTACAGGATGATTCACCTACACATGATGGAGGACCCTAAGCCGCGACCTGTCGCGCGCTGTGGGAGCGCGCGACCTAGCTCCCGTATGCCTTCTTTCTTTCGGCGCGCATCTTCTTTCTCCTCGCTCGTGGAACTTCCCTCATAGCGGTCCCCGTTGGCTGCCTAGCCCCGCCGTCCCCTTCATGTCCCGCTACTGCTCCTTGTTGTCGCCCTCGCCGGTGAACACTGCACCAAAGCTACGAGGGCCGAGGCGTGCAGCCAGGCTCCACGGAGCCACGCGGCAGCGAGTGCGAACCCGCCGCGGCCGCCAAGAGGGCGAGGTGGTAGATGCCATCGCCCCCTCGCAAGAGCAGCACCGCGAGCGCGAGGACCGGGAGGAGGAGCAACAGCAAGAGGGTCGTGTCGGCCACGTCCGCGTGACCCATCGCGTAGAAACTTTTATAATACATAATCGTGATCTAAATAGAGTGGTACTATATTTTTCCAAATATTTATCTTACGCACAGCGCGTGTTACAGTTACCTCCCACTCCCAGCATGTCTTACGTGTCCTACGCATCCAGAGTTTGGCCCTATTCGGTTTATCCCATATTCGATTTGTTCGGGTTTTTTTTTCAGCCGGAACAGTATTTTTCTCTGACAACAATTTAGCCGGAACAGTGTTTTCCAACCAGTTTTAGTAAAGTTTCGGACGAGCGAACGGAGCATTTGTATTTAACGGATTACTAATAGGAAAGATCAAGGTTGACAACCTTGGTCTCGACTATGGATTAATAGGAACGATCTTGGCCGCTCCAGAGAATCAAGGCTCACGTTATCTATCACTTTTAGGAAAGATCTCGCTCCGGAGAATCAAGGCTTACGTTATCTATCACTTTTGCTTCCCAACGGAGGTGGAAGAAGTGAAGGCTGAGTTGAGACACGCGGTCGGACGTCCACCAACCCAACAACCTCCTACATTTGAGATAAAATGGTGAACTCGGATTAAGGTTCAAAAACGTTAGGATAAAAATGGAAGGTATGTGCCCCGCTTTGCACTAGAGTATCAATGCTCAATCTCTGGCTTAGAGGATAAAAATGGAAGGTTGTGACCCCGGAAATACTTCTCGTCGCAGTTGAAACACAGCCCAAGGCGGCGTCGTTCATCCTGTTCCGCCACCATGAGGCGTTTCATTGGAGCCCCTTCTGCGCGGCCCGGTGGTTGCGCAGGCTTGTCAGCAGGGATGGGCAGGACCGGCCGTGGGGCTAGTGCTGGCAGCAGCCCGCGCTGAGCAGACCGGGCAGGGTCCGGTGCCGGCCTGTCGAGCTCCATCAACTCCACTTGGCGTGCCAGGCTCATGGCGGCCGCGAGCGACTGCGGGTTATGAATCCGCACCGCGTGGCTCAGCGGCGGTAGGAGTCCTCCAGTGAAGAGTTGTACACGCTGGGCTTCATCCAGTGGACCCGCGCGTGGAAGAAGGGCCTGGAAGCGATTCTGGTACTCTTCGACGGAGCTCATGCGCCTGCACTCAGAGAGCTCGAACAGCGGCGCTGAGCGCAGGGGCGGCCCAAAACGCAGGTGGAGGAGGTCCTTGAAGCGGCTCCACCGGGGAGTGCCCTCGTCCGCCTGGACTTGAATGTACCACAATTGGGCGATGTCCTCCAGATTATACGAAGCCATCCAGACTTTCTCCTCCTCCATGATGTGTTGCTGATGGAAGTACGACTCGCATCGATTGACGAAGATCAGCGGATCGGTCTTGCCATCGTAGCGTGGAAAATCCAGCTTTTGAAATCGCGGCGGCCGGTCGTTGTGGTGCTGTCCATCACCACCCGGTCCCGGACCCGACGACGAAGAGGACTTCTCCTTATCCTTCTTCAGCGTCGTGACGTCAACCTGCAGGGAGGTGACCGTGCTGGAGAGGCCCGCGATCAGCTTGGCGAGGTCGGCATTGGAAGGTTCCGCCATGAGGGTTGGCGGCGCAGCGGCTGGAGGTGACGGTGCGGGTGCAGATGGCGCAGGTGCAGCGGCTAGGGCTGGTGCAGCTGTAGGTGGATCAGCGGAGCGGAAAGAGGAGGATCGTGACCGTGATACCAGGTTGTCAAGGGCGTCGGACCCTAGGGTAGCAGGACCTCGGCTACGGAGTTCGTAGCCGTCGGCCGTCTTCTCCGGCGAGGGTGAGTTCCCTGCCGCAGGCTTGAGAGAATTTCGGGAGAGAGATGTATTTGGGAAATCTGATATTGCTTGCCTTTCCTGAGTTCACGTACATGCATAAATAGCCTTGGCTGCTAACCGACTAGATGCTAAATTCCCTAACCGACTTGGACTCTTCCTATCTTTATCCAAAACCGACTCAATCTATCTACGCGTGCTCAGCCAGAGGCCGCAGCCTGGGCACCTGTGTCGCCCGGCCGGACTCCCGCGCGCGCAGCGTGCTCTGCCGCGCGACGGACGTCACGGGCCCTATGGCGCCTCACGTACTGGTGCCCGTACATGACAGTTAAGGTGATCTGGAAACTATCTTCTTTGTTCTATCTAAGTCTGTAAACTCTGAATTATGTATTTCCGTTATATCATAATGGAAATGAGGTTTCTCACGTGGAAAAAAAAGTGCGGGAGGGCGGGATGGATAACCCAGATTTCCTGGCCGGTTGGCCGGCTATCTCAACATGCGATAGCCTAACCGGAGTAGGCACGACAACTACTGATCATTACACAGCTTCACGAAGCAGTGGACAGCAGACGAGATGCCTTTTGTTGATTCTGGAGGATTATACAAACTTTTGAAGTCACGAGATGGCTACCCTCTTCTAGACGCAAGTTTCGTCTAGGACAGCTATGCCCAAAACGAGTCCAACTCTTTACATGGTTGCTGATACAGGACAGGATTCAAAGCCAATCAAATTTGTCGAGGAAGAAGGTGGTGGACAATGTTGTTTGTGAAGTCTGTGATCAAGAGGACGAGATAGCGGAACATGTGATTATGGGCGGCCCGTTTGCAAAAGAATTTTGGGCAAGAATTGGTTTCCCTCTACCTCTAGTCAATTCTGGCATGGTGGGTGAGATTCACAATGTCCAGTGCCTAGCTAATATCCCCCAGAAACACTTCAGTACCTTTGTCGCCCTCTGTTGTTGGCAGTTATAGAAACGCAGGAATGGGGTAATATTTAGGTCTGAAAGAGCAAGCCATCACCAAATGCTAGCAGCATGCATAACACTGATGCGGAGCTTTGCAAACTTACTGGCTGTTCTGTTGATGGTTTCTGCTACTGATATGCCAGTTGATGCTGATTCGTTGTAAGAGAAAAATATTATACCATGGCCGATAAGCCGGACTGATAAGTTCAAGTGAACAGGGCCTAGACTCCCTAAGAAAGATAGGAACCTTGCCGAGTCCTGGGTTGGTGTATTGAGAAATGCTATGTAATCTACATTGGATCCAAAGTGATCAAATGATGTAATTTCTGAACCCTATTTGCCTACAGGCACTGAACAATCAATATAAATATACATGTAGGGATCCTCTCCCCTGCTGAACTTAAAAAACACAAGGTACTCTCCACTTGATCATCAGGGGCATTAATTCTGAACCCATGCATTGTGAATGGAACTAATCATACCATCAAGTACTTGTCGGCCTTTCTGACTTTGTCAATCCCCCTTCTTTTTTTACACTTGCGCATGGTTGTCTGGGCCACCTTGTTTGTAGGGACAACAAATTCATGAGCATTTCATTGCCACCAGAGGTCGTATGCAACATCAACTACGTATAGATGAGCAAACAGGCAGCCCAATGGGTTGACTTGATAGCCACGACCCTATTCTGGCCCGGCATGACACCCATAGGGCCAGGGATGCCATGGGCACATGCATAGGCCTGTTCATTTAGGCAAGAATTGCCCCAGGAATCGTTCCGGCTGCTCATCGGCTATGTAAATTAGGCATGCAATCCGCCTAGGAACCGTTCCAGGGAGCTGTTCCGTGCGAACCAAATAGGCCCTAAATGGGTCAGCACTATGCTGATTCAATACTTCTCTACATTTGGATGTTCTCAAGTAAACCATAGTCGTTCGGTTCACACATGGAGTGGCATATACAAATATCCCCTCCCTAGAAACCCTAGCTTCTCTCTTTCCTCACGACGTACGCGATGCAGCCCCCACTAGTAGAGAAACGACCTTTGATCCACTTCGAAATTTAGCTGTAGTCCCAGTATTTTTCGCGGCCGGGACTAGAGAAACATTTAGTCCCGGTTGGTAGCTCCAACCAAGACCAAAGGTCCCTGCCCAACGGCTACTGCGGCAGACTTTTGCTGCAGGGGACCTTTAGTCCCGGTTGAAGCTACCAACCGAGACTAAAGGTTAACTTTTACTCCCGGTTGGTCCCTCCAACCGGGAGTAAAAGTCTACTCTCGTCTGGAGGCTCCGTCTGGAACTAAAAAGGGACCTTTAGTCCCGGTTGCTGTATCCCACCGGGACTAAAGGTCTTCAACCGATTGAGCATGTGGATGGGCTGCGTGGGCCTCAACTGCGTCGCCTGAGCCTGACTTGACCTGACACGACCGGAGCTTCCGCCGTACTACAGCCTTTCTTCCAGCTTTTTCGCGTCTCATGGCAACAAGAGACGACGACGACCCAGACCACATGCATCCATCCAAAAAGCCCATCACCATTCCATCCACTGGATGATCGTCAGTCACCACATCGGAAACAGGGATGCGATCCGTACACTAGCTACAGCACCTTGCTGTGTTGTGCTCCATGCACCGTCACCCTTCCTGCTTTGTCGTGGCCGTGCTCTTGTTCGATCCGCCGGACACAGCAGGGGTGCAAGTCCGTATATTGCACCCTGTGGACAACGCAAGAGCTAGTACATGATGCTGCACATAGTACGTGATGTACATTGCCTGTTGGTGTCATGTATCTATGGTATGGGTAGTTGATGAGTTTATTGTGGGCGCGATTTGTCTAGTCATGTGGTCTAGTACATCTACATGCATGCACTTTTGAGTTTATTCAGCAGCAAGCTTTAGTCCTAGTTCGCTGTTAGAACCGGGACTAAAGGTTGCATTAGCTTTAGTCCCGGTTGCTGTCTCGATGGGTCGGCTTGACCTGAAGCCCACACATAGGAGAGAATTGCTGGTCAGTCCCACCTATTAGCACCACCTCGCTTGCTCAGAAGAGTGAAAGCTAACTTAAAAGCTCAGGTCTGTAGCCATGCAGCACGACTTTACTTGAAACAGATCTGGTCTATAGAATCATACCGCTGCATCCTTGATACTTTAGTTTGTACAAAATGTTACGTATATTCTAGCGGCGTAGAATGCGTATTTGAAAATTCAAGCAACGTAGAATGCGTATTCAAAAGCCAAAACGAATCATCAAATGAAAATAGAAACAAAAAAAGAAAATAGAAAGTCCCAGTAGCAGCGTAGAATGCAAACGAATCATCAAAAGAAAATAGAAAAGAAAAAGAAACCGAATCATCAAAAGAAACGGTAGCAGCGTAGAATGCGAATGAATCATCAAAAGGAAATAGAAACAAAAAAAAAAGAAAACCTTTAGTCCCGGTTGGTAATACCAACCGGGACTAAAGGGTCGACCCACGTGGCCAGGCCGGGAGGCCTCTTTAGCCCCGATTGGTCTTACCAACTGGGACTAAAGGTGGACCTTTAGTCCTGGGCGAGAAACCGGGACTAAAGGAGGGGCCCTTTAGTCCCGGATTCGTGCTCCCGGTTGAAAAACTAGGACTGAAGGGGTTTCCCAACTGGTAGTAAAGCTCGTTTATGTACTAGTGCCCTCCACGTTGAGGCAGCATAGCTTAATAGAACCATCCTCTCTCGGTAGAGGCAACGCCACCATGCGTTGGTGACATGGCCCCGTAGAGATGGCGTGACATGATGGAGGTGGAATGGCCCCGAGCACGGCACGCACAGACGATGTCGAGAGGCTCAGATCCGACTAGCCTATAGTGCCTAGGCTAGCATAGGCATGATGGGCTGTCATGCCCGTGGTGCTGGCATGGCACGACTAACAAGGCCAAAGAGCCATGCCTAGGCCGAGATGTTCCTACGGCGGCAATGTGAAACATGACATGGGTAAGACATGGCGCCAATAGTGTTAGGGTCGGGCTGCTCATTTGGACATCTATAGAACTAATTCGGTTGAATAAAAATATACCTAATCGTGACCTCAAAAGAATGGCAATGTGTTTTCTAATTCTATTGACGAGAGTCTAACGTAGGGGTATGTTAAGTCCTCAGATTAAGGACGTGATAGTCCGACTAACCCCTCAACCGATTCTCTGAATCCGTTGGGGGCTACATCCACTAGGTGCGCTCACGCGCACCCTCTGGCAAACAAAGGATGGCTCGGCAGCTCGCAAATGACCCTCTCCCGAGGGAGTCTCCGATATCAAAAGGGCATGCCAAGGGAGACAAAAGCCCCTACTCTGGCTACCTTTGTTCGTGGCTCGGGGTCTGACCCAAGATGTGGGGACTCCTAGCCTTCGTCCCAACCTTCGCTCAGGGTAAACACTCGCCCTAGCCCAAGCTAGAAGCCACCTCCGGAATCTGTCAAGCACCCGAGCCCCACCGCCGCTCCGTTCCATAGCCGAGAGGCATTGTGGGCCACTCCCTCAACAAGGTCATGTCAAGGCGTGACGCGTCAAGACAACGAATTCCCCAAAGCCCACAAAGTTGGGGCTTTGGGCCCGCTTGGCAGCCCCTCTGGGCAGAAGGAGAAGCCTGGCATGCCAAATAATTCAGGAAAAGGCTCACCTAGAGAATGCACCACTACAGCAGTCAGCACCTGGCGGTTAGCAGCAAGGGTGTTAGGGAGTGCGTGGTTGTTGTTTTGTTGACCCGACAAAGGAGGACTGGTAGCACTATGAAGAAGAAGACAGAAGCCTAGGGCAAGAAGCCCTAAGAGAAATCATTCGCTTTGTACCCCTGTGGCCTCCTCGGTATATAAGGGGATGCATGGGCTCCTGTAGAAGTGAGATTGGAGAGTCAATCGATTGAACCCTAAATTACCATAGCGCTACTCCCTCCAGTTCTGTCTCTCGATTCCTCCATTGTAAGAACTTTCATTTTTCAGGCCATACAGGTAAGTCAAATTCATTTTCAGGCCTTATAGATAACTTTAGAAAAAAAAATAGAGCCATTCAAGGAAGCCATAATTTTTGGAGACCAAACATGTAATTATCTCTAATCTTTGTTGATGTATCCTATAGTTTGTGATTGTGAGACAAATATGATTGCAAACATATATGATGTATTTTGGTGTACATGTCCCCATAGTTATGGATAATATTCTTCAATCTACATATGGCATCATCGCCAATATTTTCAGTTTTTTTAGTGGAATATTTTCAGTTATTAAGCAACCCTCCATCCATAATCGGGCCGAAGCCAACCCTTTCCCTTTCTTTCCTTGTCCTTGTGTGTACTTTGCCGGTAGGCCCGATCCATTATCCATCCTACCTCATTACTGTTCTAAGCCCAGAAACATCCCCCATTCCCTGGTGGTGGTGTTAGGTTAGAAATTGGACCGGTCAGATACATACTAGCTGCTGCACCTACGCCGTGGGCTGCTGTACCACTAGGCCGCCTCTTCTCTTCCACTAGGCCGTGAGCCCGTGACGTGACAAACATAGCCACATAGAAGTAGTACGGACTTCCCATGCGCAGTGAAAGGCCCATTGCTTCTCTTCCTCTTGCTCTATTTCTTTTGACAAAAAAAATGAAATAAAATCGTAGCACCAATTGCAACACAAACTTAGCTTCTTAATACTAGTAATACATTAGGTTATTTGATTAGATCCGTATATATATAAGATGTAATTAAACAGTCTGGTGAATCAACAAACAACCACCCCTTGTGTGTCTTACCGTGTTTTGGATTATATATATCCAGGAACTGGGTAGATACAGCAGATATCATGTACAAGTACAACCTGTGAAATCTTGTTTCTGAGACACTGACTTGTGAGGATTATTAACTTAAGCCAGTGTCAGAACCATGACACTACTGGTTAATTTAATTATAACATTCGTCGTGGTCATGGACTTGCGTGTGCAGTGCGCATGTGCTGATGAGAACATGGATGACCGGCAGTGCATTTGCTCTTATATATAAAGGCTGTGTTTAGTCGTAGGAATTTGGATTTTGGGGCTACTGTAGCACGTTCGTTTTTATTTGGCAAATAGTATTCAAACATGGACTAATTAGGCTCAAAACGTTCGTCTCGCAATTTCCCACCAAACTGTGCAATTAGTTTTTCTTTTCGTCTACATTTAATGCTCTATACACGGGCCGCAAACATTCGATGTGACAGATACTGTAGCAACTTTTTGTAAGTTAAGGTGGAACTAAACAAGGGCAAAATAACTAGATGTACATCTAATCTAATCTCTGCTGTGACCCTTAATTAGCTAGCTTACCATCTCGATCGTGTAGGTGTAGTTATGGGTCCTGTTCGTTTTTCTTATAATACTATTTTTTAGTTGTTTTTAATCGAAACAGTGTTTTTCTCTCACATCAAATAATATTTCGACTTTTTTTCGGCGAAGGGCGTGTCTCGTAAGCCTGTCGGTAGAATGCAGGGTCAAGACGACATCATATCCTGAGACACGGACCGAACAGGATTTTGGTCGCTGACCATGGCACAGCACCATTGAGAGCGACCGTACCTCGCCTTGTTCCATTTTCGCAGGACACGGTATGACGTTGGTCAAATTTTAGGAAAGATTTCTGCAGCGGTGCAGTGCAGACTGTATATATATATATGCAGATCTTTTGTGGGACACCAACCTCACACCAGATCACTCAACAATTCAGGCCCGTTTAGATCCAAAAAATTTTAGATTTTGGTTACTGTAGTACTTTCGTTTGTATTTGATAATTAGTGTCTAATTATAGACTAATTAGGTTCAAAAGTTTCGTCTCGTGATTTCTCACCTAATTGTGCAATTAGTTTTTTTCGTCTACATTTAGTACTCCATGCATGTACCTCAAAATTCGATGTGACAGGTACTACGCAAAATTTTTTGGAATCTAAACAGACCCTCAGTTATGTAGATCTTTTGTCTAATAATATTCTTAACTAAGGTAAGAATAAGATGCCCGCGGTGGCGGACGGTGACCGCAAGGACGCCACCAAAGTAAAGGGTGGCTTGCATTGGATGTCGATGACTCGATGTGGAGCGTAAGGCCGGGTTAGAGTGAGGTTAAGAATCAATATTTGGTACTGTAGTATTTTCGTTTGTATTTAATAATTATTGTCCAATTATAGTCTAACTAGGCTCAAAAGATTCGTCTCGTAATTTACAATCAAATTATGTAATTAGTTATTTTTTTATCTATATTTAATACTTCATACATGTGTTAAAGATTTGATGTGACGAAGAAAAAATGAAAAAACTTCCTATCTAAACTAGACCTAAGCATATATTTGTGATACATATAATGTGGGATGTCGGTGACAGGCTTTCAGGCTGCCGCCTGTCGGAGTAGGAGTAGTACAGCTAGCTACCTTCAAGGCTGCTGTAAAGCACACGTTGCTTCCTGTATTTGGCAGCCTATTGTTTGAACAAGTACAAGCATTGTGGTCCTATAGCTTTGACCAATTTTTCCTACATGCGCCTTGTTTACATTGATGTTAGAAATCAGTATTTCGCACTATAGCATTTTCGTTTGTATTTGACAATTATTATTTAATCATAGTCTAACTAGGCTCAAAAGATTCGTCTCGTAATTTACAATCAAACTATGTAATTAGTTATTTTTTTATCTACATTTAATACTTCATGCATGTGTCCAAAGATTTGATGTGATGGAAAAAAAGTAAAAAAACTTACAATGTAAACACGAAAGATCCTAACAGGAGCAGATGTTTGCTACCTTTTGGAGTTATATATTATACTCTATTAGACAAGATTCGATGTCACGTTGTTCGGTGCTTGGGAAAAAATAATCACTCTCTTTCCCCTGCTTAAAATATAGTTGGGTTTAGAATATAGTTGAGTTGTAAAATAAGCGTGGCTTATGTGATTGGGTTACTTATGGTGGAATATTGGCCTCATTTGGCTTACCCTATATTCAGCTTGTTTGGCTTCTTTTTTTAGTCGGAACAACATTTTTCTCTCACAATGTCAGAACAGTATTTTCCAGCCAATTTCAGCCAAAATTCTGTCAACCGAACAGGGTCGATAGATTTAATTTCTTAGCACTTTATGTGGGTGTTCGTAATTTTAAGAATTTATTCAGGATTTAATGTTGTTGTTCTTTCAATGGCAGCGGCATGACGCCTGTGATGACTTGTTTTTTCAGTAATTTGCGACATGTCTGTTAACAGCGAGATATCTATGGTGACCTCATAATTTTCAAAATCTACCAGTTTAGTTTCAGCCTATGTTTGTACTGTAATTCGAAAAAATATATATAGTTGAGTTGTTTTAGCTGCGAGTAAGTGGACTGACCCTTGACAACTCATCAATACAACCCGTCTTTCTATCTTTGCTTGGTATTATATATTTTTTTGACTTGAATATGAATAATATACGTATCAATTCTAATATAGATACTAAAATAGATATATGAAAATCTGTTATTTATTATTTTCTCTAACCGGAGTGAAAAACTATGGAATATGCGATATTATTTATCTGCATCTTTGAAGGAAATAAAGTACCTGGTGAACTATCTACAACTTTTAGTCATCACTATAACCAAGACCGATGATATGAATTCTAAAATTACTAATGACGTACCCAACGATTTTTTTTTGGAATCCCAACGAAATTATTTAAATGTAATCTCTATGTCTAATGACTAATGATGATATTAATTTCAGAATGACTACTAATATATGATTACTTTAATTTAAATATAATTTTGATTTAGTTTCAGCATGATATATTTGGAGTTGATCATATATCGCAAAAAAGAACAGTGAAGGGCACGGGAAGGATTAAGTCTACTTTTGGCCCCTCAACTATCATGTTGGTCTAATTTTGACCCCCAACTATAAAACCGTCTATTCAGGAACCTCAAGTTTAAAAACCGTTCACTCTTGGCATCTAGACACGGTTTGTAGCTGTTTCATGTCGACGTGTACCTGGGTTTGACCCGCAATGCTGGTTTTGATCGCCACATAGGACGCACGCACCGAGGGATAGCCGCGCTCACAGCCGATTTACGCCGTAGAGCACCTCCTCCGCCGGCCACCGCGGCCCGCTCCCCGAGCGCAGGCTCTCCATCGGCGCGCCGGCCGTCGTCATCTTCGTGGGTGCGCGGTCTTACCCACCGACACACCCAGCAGCCTCGTCGTGCACGCTCGCGCTGCACTCGCCTGGGTACACGGGCCCGGCGTGGACATGGATGCGGAGCTCAAGGAGATCTCGCGCGCCAGAGCGAGGACGACGTGTTCCGCCGGCTGGTGACAAGGCACGAGTACCGCCCTGAAAGCTCTAGTTTGGTTTTGGTGAATTGATGAAACCCTAAGTGCTAACCTAGTTTATCAAGTGATCATGAGATAGGTAGCACATTCCAAGTGGTGAAGCAAATGAAGATCATGACATGATGATGGTGATGCTATGGTAATGATCAAGTGCTTGGACTTGAAAAGAAGAAAGAGAAAAACAAAAGGCTCAAGGCAAAGATATAAATGGTAGGAGCTATTTTGTTTTAGTGATGAAGACACTTAGAGAGTGTGATCACATTTAGGTTCGATAGCCATACTATTAAGAGGGGTGAAACTCGTATCGAAATACGATTATTAAAGTGCCACTAGATGCTCTAACTCATTGCATATGCATTTAGGATCTAGTGGAGTGCTAACACGCTTGAAAATATTTGTGAAAATATGCTAACACATATGCACAAGGTGATACACTTGATGGTTGGAACATTTGAGCAAGGGTTAGGAACTTCACCGGTGGAGTGTCCGCCCGTAGAATGCGGACAGTCCGACGGTGCCACCGGGCCCTAAACAGAAAAGACAGAGATCACTGTAAGTGACCGGACGCTGGTCTTGGTTTGACCGGCGCATCCGGTCAGTGGCAGCAAAGGGCGCGCGGCGTCGGTCTCTGACCGGACGCTGATAGGGTGCGTTTGGTCCTGCTGATGTGGCAACGCATAGGGGACTCGCCGTGTGACTGGACGCTGGGTGTGTCCGGTCGAGCAAATCGTTTATGGATGCTTACTGGAAATGATCGGACGCTGAGGTCTAGCGTCCGGTTACTTCACAGCAGCGCGTCCGGTCAACACTTGACCGTTGGGATCGGGCGCTCAGTATTTGAAGAGAAGGGACACGTGGAAAGCATTGGGCGACCGAATGCTGGGTTCCTGCGTCCGGTCGATATGACCAGAGCATCCGGTCACCCCGTGTTGTGCCCAGTGAAGGGGTACAATGGCTCTATTCATAGGGGCTCTCTATTTAAGCCCCATGGCCGGCTCAATCTCACTCTCTTGGCCATTTGCATTGACATAGCAACCTTGTGAGCTTAGCTAAAGCCCTCCTACTCATCTCCATCATTAATTCATCATCTTTGTGAGATTGGGAGAGAATCCAAGTCATTGCTTGAGTGTTTGCATCTAGAGGCACTTGGTGTTTGTGTTTTACTACGGGATTCGCTTGTTTCTCTTGGTGGTTGCCGCCACCTAGATGGCTTGGAGCATCGAGGATCGTCGAGCGGAGGGTGGTGATTGTCTCCGGCTCCGATCGTGGTGATTGTGAGGGGTTCTTGACCTTTCCCTGGCGGAGAGCCAAAAGGTACTCTAGTGGATGGCTTGTGGCTTGTGTGATCCTCATCTTGTGTTGGTTGTATGGCACCCTATTGAGGGTTTGACGTGTGATGCCAATTAGCTCTTGAACCTCTAAGTGAGTGAATCACGACAACGAGGAGTAGTTTACCGGCAAGCAAGTGAACCTCGGTAAAAATCATTGTGTTCATCATTTGATTCTGAGGTGATTAGTTTTCATTGGTATTCATCCTTGTGATTGATTGGTTCACTCCTCGATAGGGCGGTATGACTATCTTGCTCACTCTCTACATTACCGCAAACTAGTTGTCAAGCTCTTTAGTGTAGCTAGTTGTGAGAGCTTGTTAGTTTGGTTAGTGTGACTCTTTAGTTAGCCTTTTGAGAGCACACTAACTTAGTGTAGTGACATAGTTATTGTGTGGATAGAAACTACATAAACTAGAATTGTGGTAGGTGGCTTGCATTTTAGTAGGCTAGCGCAACACTCGCTTCATCTCATAATTGTCTAACCGATTTGTTAAATGTTGTTGTAGAAATTTTTAATAGGCTATTCACCCCCCTCTAGCCATTAGGACCTTTTAAGTGGTATCGGAGCCGAGGTCACCGTGATTTGAGGCTTAACAACCTTCGGTGTAAAAATGGCTCAAATCAACAACACCAAGAAGCCACCCCAATTTGATGACACAAATTATCCCTATTGGAAATCAAAGATGACCACACATATCAACTCAATCAATAGAAAAGTGTCGAAGGTGGTAGAAACCAAAATTGAGATTGATGATCCAAAGAATCCCACCGCGGCCGAAGAAGTGCTTCTCCAAAACAATGACATTGCTCTATGTGCCATTCATGATGCAATTGATGAGAGAACATTTGAACAAATCAAGAATATTGAGATGGCTCATGAGGCTTGGAAGAAGTTGGAAGAATCGTTTGAAGGCACTCAAGTCATGAAGGGTGCAAAGGCATTTATTCTCAAAGAGAAGTTTGCAAGCTTCAAGATGAAGGAGGATGAGAGTGTGCCGGAGATGTTCCATAGGCTTCAAGTGCTTGTCAATGATCTCAAAGCACTTGGGAAGAGGTGAAGGACAAGGACTTCTCCCACAAGTTCTTGAGATGTTTGCCTTCAAGATTTGGCACATTGGTCACTATTCTAGTGAGGAGTGGTTTGGACACCATGACACCAAACCAAGTATTGGGAGATATAATGACCGATGATACATATAGAGATGATGATGAGAAGGAAGAAAAGAAGGAAAAGAAAGATGAGAAGAAGAATTAGAAAAAGAAGAGCGTGGCATTCAAGGCCACATCATCCAAGGGCAAGGCAAAGCAAGATACATCAAGTGAAGATGGGATGATGATGATGATGAGAAGATGGCTCTCTTTGTCAAGAAATTTGGCAAGTTCATGATGAAGAAAGGATACCATGCTAGAAGAAAGAAATCTTCGTCCAAGAACAAGGAAGAGTCAAGAAGGTGCTTCAAATGTGGAAGCAAAGATCATCATGTTGCTCAATGTCCATACAATAGCGACAATGATGATGACAATAAGAAGAACAAGAAGAAGGACAAGAAGGAAACGAAAGAGAAGAAGGACAAGATGACCTTCAAGAAGAAGGGTGGTTCATATGTGGTCACTCGGGATAGTGATGCTTCCTCAAGTGATGATGATGATAGTGATGATGACAAGACCACCAAGAAGAAGGCACTTGCAAGCATTGCAATCAATAAGAAGCCTTCTCTCTTCGACACTCCATCATGCTTCATGGCTAAGGCCACTAAGGTACAAAATTGTGATGATGGAAGTGATGAGGAACATGATAATGAAAATGAAAATAAAAGTGATAGTGATGATGATGAACCTACTAAGGATGAACTATTTGACATGCTATAAGATGCTAAAGAACACTTTGACATCAAGAGAAGGGAATGCAAAAGCTTTTGTAAGGAACTAAAAGCCCTTAAGCAAGCCTTTGATGAGCTCAATGCATCTCATGAGAGGCTAGAGGAAGCCCTTGAGAAGCTTGGCAAGGCTCACAAGAAGCTTGAAAAAGCTCATTCCTCTTTGCTTGATGAGCAAAATAAAAAGAAGCATGTTGAAACTTGCAATATAGGCTTAACTTGTGATATAATTGATGAATCATTATCTATGCATATCATTGTTGCTCCCACAGACCCTTCTTGTAGTACTTCTACTTCCACCTCATCTAGTAGTGAGATAGTTATTGTGTGAATAGAAACTACATAAACTAGAATTATGGTAGGTGGCTTGCATTTTTAGTAGGCTAGCGCAACACTCGTTTCGCCTCATAATTGTCTAACCAGTTTGTTAAGTGTTGTTGTAGAAATTTTTAATAGGCCATTAGGACCTTTCACGCCCACACCTGGTGCTCGCCCTGGCCGTGCCCATCTTCTGCTAGCTCACCGTCATCATCGTGCTCGTCTTCTTCGTGTCATCGAGCTCGCCACGATAGAGCAATCATCTGCCCTCTGTCGCTGCACCTATCCCTCACCCTCAAGGAAGAGCATCCAGCGGCGTGGGTGGAAGCATGGGTCTAGCAGGGCGCAGCCACATGGGGAGACGGTGGCGGCGCACCAGTGGGAGCCGGCCACGCGGAAGTGGAGGTAGTACAGGAAACCGCCTGTGGCGAGAACCCACGCGCGAGATGAGCTATGTCAGCTCAACGTGGAGCGACGCCTAGTTCGACGCCGCCTCCTCGCACTGCCAACCAAAATATCTAGAGCAGTGTCATCTCTCCCTGCTTCGCTCCTACTCTCGCTCCCTCCCTCTCTCTTTCCAACAGCGGCGTGAGGCGTGGAGCCGCAGAAGCACGGGTGGGCTTGGGCATGATGGCGTGGTCGACCTCCGGCGGTCTTCCACGGCCGGCCAGGGAGAGGGCACCCCCGGCGTGGGCACACCTCAGCTGTGGCTGTGGGCATGGGGCGAGAGTAGGCCCCGGCTGGCGGGCTCTAGCAGTGGGTGGCATAGGCGGGACTAGCTATGGGTGCGGGCGCGGGCTAGGTGTGGCCTCAACATGTGCGGGCACTGGCAATCCACGCAGCACATGGGGCGTGGGCAGCCGACGAGGCCACGATGTGTTATCGCACCGGCATGGGCATAGACCCAGGTAAATACCCACATGCGCATAGATCTAGGAATGGTGGGTGGCGACATCAGTGTTGGTCAGTGACCGGTGGTCGCTTGAGCTTACATGTCCTATTTTTTCTTCTTGAACGGTCTTGCCTTTTGCTCAATGCTTTTCTTGGTTCGTAGAAGACGAGACTCCAGAGGAACTATGGGGGCGCTGTAGTGCGGCGTTGCAGCAGAGCTGTGGTAGTGTGCTCATGGTGCTTGGAACTGTGCCTGTGTGGAGCTACGGCGGATGCGAGATTGGGCCTCTCCGTCGTCTCCACCTTCTCCTTCAGCTTCATCCTTGGGATGGGCAGCGCGCTGGAGATGCTGTGCGGGTAGGCGTACGGCATGGGGCAGCTGGACCTACTAGGTGTCTACGCATAGTGGTCCATCATGGGACGCGCTCTGGGGGCTCTGGCCTTTCACCAGGCTCTCCCTTGCCTCTGCCGTCATGCTCTTCATGGGCAACCGGAACATGTGGGCAGCCGTGGGGAAGGTGGCGCACCTACTGGCGGCGACCATAGTGCTCAACAGCGTGAAGCCGGTGATCTCCGGGGTGGCCATCGGCAGCGGCTGGTAGGCGCTGGTCGCCTACATTAACCTCGGCTGCTACTACGCTAGTGCAGTTCGGTTAAGTCTATGACATGTGGGCCCCACATTGGACAAAACCGCTCCACGTTGGACAAAACAGCCTCACCCACGTCCAGGTGCTAAAAGTGAATGGTTTTGATAGTTGGGGTACTAGCATTAGACGCACTACGGGAAATAGATCCTTTGCCAAGGGCTAAAAGTCGGGCACTCAGCAAAGAGCTATTTTATCGAGTGCCGCACTCGGCAATGATATACACTCGACAAAAGAGGGCTTTACCGAGTGTTAGGCACTCGACAAAGCCAGACACTCGGCAAAGACCCTTTTTGCCAAGTGTTAGGCACTCGGCAAACCCTGGCGCTCGGCAAAAAGCAACGTCAGGTAACGGCCGCCGCCTGCCATCCAGGTTTGCCGAGTGCCAACGGGTAGGCACTCGGCAAACCACTTCTTTGCCGAGTGCCAGACCCTGACACTCGGCAAAGAATAACGACAAACTATTTTTTCCCACTTTTGAACTTCAAAATTTTTCTCGAGTCCTCCTACAGTACATGAGACTCCATGTTAAAATTTGGTACATTTTTATGGATTTTTTCTATATTTAGTTAATTTATTTCATTTAATTGAATTTTTTCAAAAAATGCAAATTTGAACTGCACGTGCATCGAATAATGGAATTTAATGATTCAAAAAATGATATTCATGGTATTGAGTGTAGTGTGAGGCCGTATCCAGGAACGGACCCAAAATTTCAAACATCTTGTTCATGAAACATGACCACGAACTTGTGGACGAATTATTTTTAAATTCTATAAAATGCAAACGAAGTCCGAAAATCATGAAACTTGTCAAGATGTTATGATATCGTATGTGGAGGATGTGATAAAAAATTGAGAAGGTTTGGTGCATGTTATCATGTACGATGCTTACAAACCAGGACATCTCCACATGTGCCCGCCTCGCCCGCCGACGTGCCCCCGCCGCTCCGCCGCCAGCGCACGGTGGCGCCCCACCGGCGTGCCCCCACCGTCTTCGCCCGTCGGCCCACCCACACCGGCGCGCCTCCGCCGGTCGCCCCGAACACTGCGGCCCGCCGGCCGCCCCGGACACCGCGGCCCGCCGGCGCCCGCCGTCCCGCCTTGCCCCGCGCATGGCGGCGCGCCCCCGCCGGAGTGCCCCACTGCCTTTGCCCGCCCCGCCCGCCGACGCGCTCCCGCCCACCCCACCCCTCCGACACGCCCCCCCCGCTCCGCCGCCCACGCACGGCGACGCCCCACCGCCTTCGCCCGCCAGCCCGCCCCCACCGGCGCGCCTCCACCGGCCGCCTCGGACACCGCGGCCTGCCAGTGCCCGCCGCCCCACGCCACCGCTCCAACCCTGCGGCCCACGACAGTGCCACCCCGGCCCTCTTGGCATGACCCTGGCCATCCTCGGTGCACCCCCAACCGTCGTGGTCATCCTCTCCCCATCCCCGGCGCACCTCGACTATCCCCGACGCCCTCCTAGCCCCCAACACCATAGGTGAGTAGTAGAGTAGCATTGGTAGTATGTTTTTGTAGAAGTAGAGTTCAGTAGAGTAGTAGTAGTAGGTGGCTGTGGTGGTGGTAGTAGTAGTACAGTAGGTGGTTGTGGTGGTAGTAGTAGTAATAGGTGGTGGTGGTTGTAGTAGTAGAAGAGTAGAGTGGCATTGGTGGTGGTGGTTGTAGTAGTAGAAGAGTAGAGTGGCGGCGGCGGCGGTGGTGGTGGTGGATGAATGTGACTTGGCAATCATATGTTGAATTGAATGCATATGTATATGTGGTTGTCGGCCATCGTGCCGTATGTTTTTTTGTAGGTTTTGGATACCTCATCGTGCAGGGGAGGTTCTGCCGAAATTTTGAACTGAGATAGTATTTTGTTCTTTTTTTAAGAGAAGAGCCATCATAGCCGAGCCGGAGTATCTCGGTGACCCCGATCATCTTCCTCGCTGCTATGGGTCTGCCTGCACCGCGTCTCCTTACCACTGTACCAACCCACCACGGCCCCGCTAGCCTGACTCCACCACCACCCTAGGTATAACCCCTCTTTCCATATCATGGTCGTAGATCACGTAACCCAGTTAGGCGTCTCCTGTTCAAAAGAGATACAGTTGGAGGTATGTAGATCTTATCTATGACTGTATCTATTTTTGATTGTCCATGTTTTTTGGATAGCCCATGGATGCATAGATGGGTTAGTTTTCATGGTCTGTTCTGATCCGAGATAGAGTTTCGGCATCACCTCCCTGTTGTTCTCTGGATATGCACTCTTCTTTGGCAGGACATGTATCTAGAGAACAGCAGGGAGGTGCTGCCAAAATTCTATCTTAGATAGGAGTAGAGCATGGAGACTAACCTCATCTACGCATCCACGGGTGAGATTAGGACCTATCCTCACCTATTAGACAGTAGGAACACCATGTAGATGCAATTGATGGTTACTTTGCTCGATGATACATATGTTAGAGGATGGATGACCGTCAGTGGATGTACACGGGCCAGAGAAGTCAGAGTGATTACACCAATGAATGGATGAACAAGACCAATGCTTTCTTGAATAGTGCATTTGGCAAGGCTGCTAAAGGACATTGCCTAGTTTTGTGTCCCTGCAGCAAATGTGGAAACAGGAGAAGGGTAAACAAGGTGGAAATGGGTAAACATCTTGTGAAGAATGGATTTACGCCGGACTACACCCGGTGGGTCCACCATGGTGAAGCCCATTGTATGAGAGAGGAGGTGGTGAGACCATGGGTGGAGGCTTTTGATGCTGATGCCGGGGTAGCAGACATGTTAGATGACTTTCACCAAGGACAATTCGATGAGAGACATGAGAAGGAGGAGATGGAGGCAGCCGCATAGGCGTTCTACGACATGATGGACTTGGCACAGAAACCCCTTCACGATCGGTCAACAGTGTCTCAACTGGATGCCATTGGACGGTTAATGGGGTTGAAGTCTGAGTTAAACTTGAGTCAAGAAGGCTTCAATAAGATGTTGGCCGTGATTGGCACCCTGCTTCTAGAGGGCCACATTCTACCAAAGAGCATGTATGAGTCATAGAAACTCCTTCGTGCACTTAAGATGTTGTATGAGCAGATACATGCTTGTCCGAAGGGGTGCATCCTATTTAGGAAAGAACACGAGCATGCAAAGTTCTGTCCAAAGTGTAAATCCTCCAGGTACCTAGAGGTAGACTCTGATGATGGCCAGAAGAGGCAACTTATGATCCTCGTGAAAATCCTATGGTACCTTCCGTTCCTACCGAGGATCCAATGGCTATACATGACCGAGGAATCCGTGAAACAGATGACATGGCACAAAAATGGCAAATGGTACAATCATGACAAGATGGTACATCCATCCAATGGTAAAGCTTGGATCTGCTTTAATGACAAACATCGTGAGAAAGCAGATGAGGCTCGTAATGTACATGTCGCACTGGCAACAGATGGGTTCAATCCTTATGGAATGATGGCTGCCCCATACACATGTTGGCCTGTCTTCGTTATCCCCCTTAATCTCCCCCCCAATGTCCCCTTTCAATGACATAATGTATTATTGTCGTTGATAATTCCTAGACACCTAGAGAGTAATATGGGTGTGTTCATGGAGCCTGTGTTTGATGAATTGGTCCATGCTTGAGATGAAGGGGTATGGACATACGATCGAGCTACAAAGACAACCTTCAAAATGCACGTTTGGTACCACTACTCCCTGCATGACTTCTTGGCGTATGGGATATTCTGCGCCTGGTGTGTTCATGGGAAGTTCCCATGCCCAATATGCAAGGAAGGTGTGAGGTTCATTTGGTTGCAGAAGGGTGGCAAGTATTCATCGTTCGATAGACATCGTCAATTCCTACATCTTGACTATCCATTCAGACAAGACATCAAGAACTTTATGAAATGTGTCAAAGTGACAAACCCTGCACCGTGGATGATGACTGGTGCTGAGGTTCATGCTCAGATAGATGCTCTCATGCCCAATGAAGAAGGTGGTTTTGTGGGATATGGTGAGCAACATATGTGGACTCATATCTCGGGCATGACGAGGCTCCCCTATTTTGATGACCTTCTTCTGCCACATAACATTGATGTAATGCACACTGAAAAGAATGTCGCCGAGGCACTTTGGGCAACACTCATGGACACTAAAAAGTCTAAGGACAACCCTAAGGCTAGAGTGGACCTAGCAACGTTGTGCGATAGACCAAATCAAGAGATGCAGCCTCCTAGTCGTGGCAAGACCTGGAGAAGGCCTAAGGCCGATTTTGTCTTGAAAAAGGACCAAAGGAGGGAAGTACTTGAATGGATCTAGATGCTAATGTTCCCTGATGGGTATGCAATGAATCTAAAGAGGGGAGTGAACTTAGGCACTCTACGAGTCAACAGGATGAAGAGTCATGACTACCACATATGGATTGAGCGGCTTCTTCTGGCGATGGTTTGAGGCTATGTCCCGGAGCATGTCTGGCAAGTGCTAGCAGAGTTGAGCTACTTATTCCGTCAGCTTTGTGCCAAGGAGCTCTCTCAGACCATCATTGATGACTTGGAAAAAGCGGCACCCATGTTGCTCTGTAAGTTGGAGAAGATCTTTCCACCCGGCTTCTTCTTGTTGATGCAGCATTTGATTGTGCACCTCCCGTATGAGGCATGGATGGGGGGCCCCATGTAGGACCATTGGTGCTATCCAATCGAGAGATGTCTGAAGACACTTTGCAAAAAATATAGAAATAAAGCCAAAATTGAGGCTTCCATTGCAGAGGCATACATTCTAGAGGAGGTGTCAAACTTCACAGAGAAATACTACACTGAGAACCTTCCTAGCGTTTATAATCCACCCCCTCATTACAATGCTGGCAAAAATGAATCGAACCTCAGCCTTTTCCAAGGGCAACTCAGAAGCGCAAGTGCATCGACCACTAAGCAATTGAAAAATAAAGAGTGGCGCAGTATCATGCTATATGTGTTGACCAACCTTGTCAAGGTGCAGCTGTTTATTAGGTAAGTTCTGAACGAACAAGGCAACCTACCCCGCAAGAAAATGATACCCTTCTTTCACAGGGTGCGGGACTAGAGAGCCCCAATTTCATTTGTTGGTTCAAACAGAAAGCCCAAACTGATGCGCCTATAAGTGATGAGCTGAGATAGGTTGCAAACGGCTGTGCCATTAGGGTCAAGTCATTTACCGGTTATGACATGAATGGATATCGTTTTCACACAGCAAGCTACGAGCAGAGTCGGCCCAATCGAAAAACCACAAACAGCGGAGTTGTTACGCCCGGCACTGATGGACTCGACTATTATGGAAGAATTGAAGAAATCTATGAACTATCATTCTATGGTTCCAAACCTCTTACTCTTGTCATATTCAAATGCCATTGGTTTCATCCTGGAGTAACGAGACGGGCCCCTAAGCTTGGGCTAGTCAAGATTCGATAGGATTCCGTCTATCTAGGAAAAGATGTCTACATTATGGCTCAACAGGCCATCCAGGTTTATTATACGTCATACGCGTGCAAAGACGCCAAGCATCTTAAGGGTTGGTCTATTGTGCACAAGGTATCGCCACATGGTAAACTACCTGTCCCAAACAATGAAGATTACAACTTCAACCCAAACACAAATGATGGAGAGTTCTATCAAGAAGAGGGGCTATAAGGGAGGTTTGACATAGACTTAACCGAAGAGATAGGAATGGAAGTAGACAATGAAAGGGATGATGACGAGGATGTTGGAGACGAGGTGCGAAATCTGAAGGACATACAAATGCTTGAGCGATTATGTTTAGGCAATGACAATGAAGACAACATTCCTCCTTCGGATAGTGTTGACGAGTTGGACAATGTTGATAGTGATGACGAGACCTATGATCTAGCTAATCTCAATCATGAAGATTATTTCTAATACATGTAATATTATGTTTTGTTCATTTTTGCATATATTTCTAATACATGTATTACTATGTTTTTTGTAATTATGTTTTGTTCATTTTTGCACCTATTTCTAATTATGTCTTATTTTTCTTTTTTATTGCAGGTGATTGAACAAAGATGGCAGGCGACTGTCATAGGTCCGTGAACTCAATTTACCAAAGACCATGCCGGCTGCAGGAGGAGGCGGAGGGGGCGGCGGAGGGATCGAACAAGAGGAGGAGGAGGAGGACCGCCAGCCGTAGGAGGGGGCCCGTCTCCTCCCACGCCGCGTGAGGAGCTGGAGGAGGTGGTGGTGCCCGTGGATGAGTCAAACAAGGAGCTGGTTCGGCAGACGAACGAGGAGGAGGGGTCGCACGAGGACGAGTCTCCTCCCACGCCGTGGGAGGTGGCAGGCATGTGTTCTGCTTCCTCCGACTCCTCTTCAAGTGTCTACTTGCGAGGTCCCGCGAGCCTCCCACAGGTTCCGCTTCCTCATCAACACTAGTGATTCGCCCCGAAGGACAAAAGTAAGTAACTTTATATATTATCATCACTACTTCATATGATATGATGAAAAAACTAATAATTTTTCTTAATCACTTGTGCAGGAACTAGGTGGTTGTGTCGGGTGGTAGCGCACGGCTAGTCAACGGCATCCTAGGTCTTCTATGCAGGCAACACTTCCCTGGCATTGTCACATACGCATCGAAGACGGACCCAGCCTACTCATTTGACCACTACGCCATCGCCCCCCAATGCAGAGTACCCCAACAAGGCAGCGCGGGTGAAGGCAGAGTTTTGGGTAAGTCTCCCTCGCACAACATTGCTCAATACGTCGCATTCATTAGATTTTTCTTGAAATAATGAATGGATACATCGCTTTTGTATGCAGACTTATTACAGATGCGAGGAGGGATTTGAGGCTAGGGCGGAGCAGGTGACTACCAAAGCCTGTAAAAAACTCATCACCGACATGCATCACGAGGTGTGCATCTAGGCCATCGTAACCTACTACGAGTCGAAGCTTGGAGAGAGGAAAACCAAGAAAGACGCAAGAGAGATGCAGCTGACCCGGGAGCAGTACCTTGAGGTAAATGAAGAACATCAATATTGATTCATTTTGAGATTAAGTTGGTTTAATTTAATCTTCTTATATGTCCAATACATGATGCCGTGTAGATGATTCCCTGGTGGTGCCAAGCGTATCCCGAGTGCTGGGTGATGATGGTGGAGAGGTGGTTCATGGAGGAGTACCTTAAGATGCACAGGGATGCCCGAGACCGTTGTTTGTAGATGCAAGGTTCAGCACACCATCAAGGCAACCATAGCCTCGCCAGATACAAACAAGCATGGGTACACGAATTTATTTATCTATTGTGATGCTCAGTTCTGCCTAATTTCTAATCATCGTGCTATCTTTCTCGCAGTCGGCGTCACATAGTGGCCAGGCTTGCTCAGACTTCTAGGCATGGTGTATGACCCACAAGGGCAAGGTGACGTCCGACGTCTCCTTCAACCTAGAGGACCCGCCCGAGGCATACATGAACCCGAGCATCCACTCCCACATTAGTGAGTACACTGAGGTGGCGAGGTCACTCCATGGGCCAGACCACGATCCGAGCACCTAGGACTTTGATGGAGAGGCCGTCATGAGGGTGGGGCAAGGCAAGAAGCAAGGGCGGTTCTGGCTTGGTGACGGCATCATCGACACGGCGTCTACTCCCTCTCTCTCCCAGATCCGAGCACGGAGCACGAGCGAGAGCCCGGCCATTCGCACACGGCCGACCACAGCACAGCACCAGGTCGACGCACTAGAGGTTATTCCTGTTTTACTCATCATACATTGATCTTTACACACCTTAATTAGCTTTGCATTACTGAAACATTGGAGTGAAATATTGCAGGCCCGGCTGGAACAAGAAATGAGGCAATGTCAGGAGCTGGAGGTCGGGCAGTAGAGGATGGCGGCCCAGCTGGAGGCCGAGTGGCAGGCCTAGGCGTAGAGGCTGACAGACATTACGGAGTTCCTATAAGGGCTTGGGCAACGTGTGGGCTTCTCTCTCTCAGCTGGGCTGTTGGTTCCACCTCCGCCTCCACGTCCTGCAGCTGCAACTACTCCTGTGAGTATGAAAGTTTTTTACTTTTGCTTGTGCTTTGCTTGTATGGCCTCTACCTTCCTAGATTAGCTATCCAAATAATCTTGTCTCACATGCAATCTTTTCTCCTTTGTGTAGTCTCCATCTGACGGTGGTTCGAATAATCCACCTCCGAATGATGGAGCTGAGCCTTCACCACAGTCGCAGTGGCCGAGATGAGTGCATGTTGTATTTTTTTCATTTGTTGTTCACTTGGTGATGGACTTGTGATATACTTGTGATGCACTTGTGGACTTTGATGGACTTGTGGATTTATTTGGATGGACTTAAGCACTTATTATTATATATATGATATATATTGTGATGGATGTGATATGTGCGGATGGATGTGTGGATGGATGAGATATATATGTGATGGATGAGATATATATGTGATGTATGAGATATATATATATGTGATATATGTTTGTATGAATTTATTTTTCATGATGGAATGTAAAAAAAAATTAAAAATTGCCGTTTTGGGTCACTTTGCCGAGTGCCATGGTCACAGCACTCGGCAAAGCTGGAAAAATGGGTGCTCGGAAAACCAGCTTTCCAGCTTTGCCGAGTGCCATGACCATGGTACTCGGCAAAGAACTTTTTTTTAAAAAAAAATCAAACTTTGCCGAGTGCTGGCCAGAGGGCACTCGGCGAAGAATTTTTTTTTAAAAAAAATTCAAACTTTGCCGAGCGCCGGCCAGGGGGCACTCGGCAAAGAATTTTTAGAAAAAAAATAAAACATCTTTGCCAAGGACAGGATAGAGGGCACTCAGCAAAGAATTTTTTTTAAAAAAATAAAAAATCTTAGCGACCGTCAATGGGGCCGGCGCCGTGATAGTAGCTTTTCTTTGCCGAGTGCCCCTGAGTCTCTCGGCAAAGCCTTTGCCGAGTGTCCGATGAAAGACACTCAGCAAAGAGGGCTTTGCTGATCAATTTTTTGCCGTGTGTTCTTTGCCGAGTGCCGCACTCGGCAAAGACTTTGCTGAGTGCCTCAGGCATTCGGCAAAGAACTTGAATCCAGTAGTGACGGTTTGTAATTAGGGGTCAAAATTAGACCAATATGATAGTTGATGGACCAAAAGTGAACTTAATCCTGCATGGGAAAGAACATGGGTTCTTGGCATATTTGTCAATTATCATGGGTTCACGAGTGACTCACATGACGGAACGCCAAAACTCCCGCCATTTAAGCTACGGTGGCGTTCAGGCTCAAACAGCTGGCTTCAACTTGATATGCACAGTAAATTGTGTTAGTTGATCTCCACCAATAGGCCCAATGGCCTATTGGGCCCTTGTCTCTGCTCCCTGATCGGTGGAGCCCAACCCTAATAGGGTTGGTGAGCCCCTGTCGCACAACACATATAAAAGGTAAGGTGGAGATCAGGACTTAGGTAACGAGGTTAAACGAAGCCACCACCCACCTATAGAGATACCCTAAACCGATCCTAAAGAGTGCTACCAGCGATGGGATGTGCCCCACCACCGCTGTCGCTCCCCCTGCAGGGTCTCCACCGTTCCACAGCATCGCCACCACCTCGCCTCGTCACCACCGTGCCGAGCACCAACTTCCGGGAGGCTACAGCCAAGGCATGCAGAGGAACCCGAACAGGAGTCTTACTATGGATCTACAGTTACACACACAGAGGTACACACATCATCGATTCTAACAATGGTATCAGAGCCGGTTGCCTCTGTGTAATCCTAACCCTAACCGGGTAAAAGCAAAGAAAAGGGACCAAGGGTGGCGGATGTCACTAGAACCCGGTCACCACCACCACCGCGAGGAGGAAAAGAACAGATCCATTCGGATCAGAGAAGAGATAGGGCCCTCGGCTCATGAAGCCGAACCCTAACCCAAGAACAGAATAGATCTAATTTGGATTTGGCCAAACCCTAAGACCTAACCCTAACTCGCATGGAGAAAGGGAAAAAGGAGAAAGCCATTCGGATGAACTCCAAAGGGAACAACCGAATCGGTCGAATCAAAAGAAAGAAAAGGAACCCCAGACCCAAACCCTAATTCCCCACATCAGTTCGGATAAGAGAAAATTAGATCCAAATCAGAGTAGGGGAAAGGGGAAGAAAGGGAAGGGAACCGATTCGGATGGTAGATCCAAAGACAAATCAGAGAAGGGGAAAAGGGGAGGGTCAAATTCCGAACCCTAGATCTAAATCCTTGTTCGGATAAGAGAAAAGCAGACCCAAATCCAAAGAGGGGAAAGGGGATAATCTTGGTGAACTTGAATCAAACAAAAAAAAGGAAAACACGAATCGCGTTCAACAGAACCCTAACCCTAGATCCCCTTTTTGGGTGAACGAGTGAAAAGAAAAGAAAGAAGATAGAAATCAAATCCGAAGGGAGAAGAAAGTCTACCTTTCACCGGCGCGGGAGAAGAAGCCGAGCCAAGGAGTTGGCTCTCCGGGCTTGGCCAAGGGGGCTCCACGGCCAGGCCGCTCGACGGCGGCGTGCTCACCCGTTGGGGAGCACGCGCGCCGGTGAGGGGGCCGGCGATGGCGCCATGGTCGCTCCACCGCCTGGCTCGCCTTGCTCGCTCTCGCTCGCTGTCCTCTCGGTCTTGCGCTGTGCTGAGAAAAGAACGGCGACAGAGAGAGAACGAAGAGAGAGAGAGCGGTGAGGAAAATGAACTAGGGTTTCTGAGGAACCCATCCGCAGCGGCTTTTGACCTCCCGAAACGCGCGGGCGAGCCGTCGATCAGATCGAATGGCTGCAAATGATCGGGCCGACCCACGGCCCAGGCGGGCGAGCGCACCGACGCGGCTTTGCCGGCCCATGCCCAGGTTGCGGCCTGGGTACGGCCGACGCGCGCGTGGTGAGCTGGGCCGAGCTAGCTTTTGCCGGTTTTGGGCCGACAGAGGCAGATTGAGCCCAAGATCAAAGAAAAGTGAGAATTTGAATCAGTTTTGTTTTCCAGTAAAGATTTTATTTTCTAGAAAATGAATAAATGACTCAAAAGGAAAATAGAAAAAGTAAATTTTCCCTGTGGGTAAAATTCAAGAAATTGAGCATACGTTTTCCGCTGCTAAAGAAAAAGTATATTCTTCAGTGATTTTGAACCGACATTATATTTAACTGGAGAAAAGAAAAGTTTTTTCAGTAAATATTTATTTCCTAGAAATTGATTAATGGGTTAAAGAAAATGGAAAAGAGAATTTCCCTGTGGGTAAAATTCAAGAAAAGAAGTTTTTTCCACAGCTAGAGAAATTGTTTATTCTCCAGTTAATTTGTACCAACGTGGTATTTAATTGGAGAAAAAGAGATTTTTTCCGCTGCTAATGAAATGTTAATTCTCCAATTATTTTGAACCAATGTGGTATTTAATTGGAGAAAAAGAGTTTTGACATGATTATGATGTTGTTATTTTCTGACCAACGTTGTTAATAACAATATCATAATTTTAATGATTTATGCATTAATTCTACTTCTGCCCAACGGTGATGTAGAATTAGTGTATAAGAAAAGTTGATAATTTTAATGATTTCTGCATTAATTCGACTTCTGCCCAACGGTGATGTAGAATTAGTGTATGAGAACAGTTGTAGAAGTTAATGATTTATGCATTAATTCTATTTCTGCCCAACGGTGATGTAGAATTAGTGTATAAGAATAGTTGTATGTTTTGATTTTGATCAACGTTGGAATCAAGGCATGCAAATGGTGTTATTTTTATGTTAAGAAAAGTTTTGACCTGGTTTTCATCTTGTCTAAGGTGGACTAGGTAGTCACCTCACCGTGTTCCACTGAGATTGTGGCACCGGTGAGGGAGACAAAAGAGAATGATGTCACTTGGGCAACTAAAGAAAGGGATTTTGAATCCCAAAAGATGTCCTATGACTGTTGAACATAGGAAGTGTGTCACTGCCAACAAGAAATGTTTGGCTGTGATAAAGAACATGATTGAACCTGTAATTGTGGGCTCAATCCCAGAATGTGATACGGTCATCGAGTACCTCAATAGAATAAAGAGTCAGTTCACTGGCTCTTCAAAGACATATGCCACTTAGCTGATAAAGCAGCTGGTCACAGAGTGTTAATCTGGAAAAGGTGGCATAAGAGAGCTCACGATGCGTTGTCGAAATTATGGCACTGTCGTTTAGGCCATATTTCGAGGGGGAGAATAGAAAGACAAGTTAAGAAGGATATTCTTCCTCTATTAGAGCTCTCAGATTAAGTTCAATGCAGGGAATGCATAAAAGAAAAGTATGTAAAGAAGATTAAGAAAGATGACAAACGAAGCGCATGAATTTTATAGATTATTCACACAAACATCTGTGATCAGTTTTCCTATAAAGAGTGTGGATGGTTATGATTCGTTCATAACATTCACATATGAGTACTCCCATTATGGCTATATTTATCCAATCAAAGAAAGAAAAGATATACTGGATAAATTCAAGATATTAAAGATTAAGATAGTTAGGTCTGACCATGGGGAGTACTGCGGTCGGCATACCCTAAAAGAATGGCATAGTATCCCAATATTCTATACCAGGTGAACCTCAGCAGAATAGAGTAGCTAAAAGAATCAATCGTACCCTGATGGATATGGTGGGCAGTATGATAAGTTACTCCACCTTACAGTTGAGCCTGTGGATGGAGGTGTTAAAAACCCCATTCATACTCTCAAAAGAGTACCAAGTAAGTCGGTGCCCAAAACACCATATGAGTTGTGGATAGAAAGAGTGCTCTCACTAAACCACTTGCGTGTGTGTGGGGGAGCCATGCGGAGGCTAAAGTAGTTAACCCAAACATTGGGAAGTTAGATCCCAAAACAGTAAGTTACCATTTCATTGGCTACACAGAAAAGTCAAAAGGTTTTCGTTTTCTACTGTCCAGAGAGACATACAAAGTTTGTGGAAACGAGACACGCTGTCTTCCTAGAGGATGAATTGATGAGGGGGAGCATGGTAGCTCGAGAAATTGACCTTGAAGTGAAGCGGGTGTATGCGCCCACTCCAATGATTCATAAGCCAATTTTCTCACTACCTGCTGTCGCTGCACCGACAATGCTAGATACTGTGGTGCCAACACCTGTTGTTATCCCACCTATGGCAACAATGAATGATGATAAGGAACCTGTTCTTTAGGATTCTATAAAACCTATTGCCACACATGAGGGGGAGCAACAACAGCCTCAAATAGACGATGTGCCAAATGTGAAGGCCCCTAGTAGGTCTCAAAGAGTTAGAAAATCAGCTATTTCTACTGATTATGAAGTGTATAACACTAAGGAATTTCAAATGGAGGATGATCCCACCTCATTTGAAGAAGCCATGAGAAGTGATCATTCATCAAAGTGGCTTGAGGCCATGAAAGATGAAATGAAATCGATGAATGTCAATAAAGTTTGGGATTTGGAAATAATTCCTAAAGGAGTCAAAATAGTAGGCTGTAAATGGGTCTACAAGACTAAACATGACTCTCAAGGGAATATAGAGACATATAAAGTGTGACTTATGGCAAAAGGCTTTATGCAAAGAGAAGGGATTGATTACAATGAGACCTTTTCTCCAGTCTCATGTAAAGTTTCCTTCAGAATCATAATGGCATTAGTGGCACATTACGATTAAGAATTACATCATATGGATGTAAAGACGGCATTTCTCAACAGAGACTTGGAGAAAAATGTTTACATGGCACAACCGAAAGGTTTTGTTATGGAAGGAAAAGAACGAATGGGATGCCGCCTAAAGAAATCCATTTATGGATTAAAACAAGCTTCAAGACAGTGGTACTTGAAGTTTGATCAGACAATAAAGAATTTTGGGTTTTAAAAGAGAATGTAGAGGACAATTGTGTCTATGCAAAGTTTAAGAATGGAAAGTTTATCTTCCTTGTCCTGTATGTAGATGATATCTTACTTGCTAGTAGTGATGTCAGTCTACTATAGTAGACAAAGAAGTTTTGTCCTCAAAACTTGATATGAAAGATCTTGACGAAGCCTCATTCGTTCTAGGGATCAAGATTCACCGAGATAGAAGAAAAAGGGTATAAGGACTGTCACAAAAGGCATACATGGAAAAGATCTTAAAGAAATTCAGTATGCACAAATATAGTCCCTCACCTGCTCCTATAGTCAAGGGCGACAGATATGGGAATTTTAAATGCCCTAGGAACCAATATGAGCTCAATCGATAAAGTGAAAGTGGTCCCATATGCTTCAGCTGCCGGAAGCTTGCAACATGCTCAAGTATGTACGCGCCCTGACTTGGCATTTGTTACCGGGTTTTACTTGGCAGATTCCAGAGCAATTCTAGAATAGAACAATGAAATTAGTAAAGAAAGTCTTGCATTATTTGCAAGGAACGAAAGGCCTCATGATGACATATAGAAGATCTGATTCACTCCACATGGTGGGATATTCATATTCTGATTATGCGAGAGTGAATATATATCCATACGTGGATTTTCTATCATCTCGCAAAGGGGAGCTATTTCATGGAAAAGCTCAAAGCAAACTGTCACTACATCATCCACAATGTATGACAATTTGTAGCGTGTTATGAGGCAACGGGCAGGTGAACTGGCTAAAGAAGTTCATACCCGGTTTGAAGGTGGTTGACGACATCTATAGACCACTTAAAGTTATACTGCGATTATAATCTAGCATTACAGTATGCTCACAACATAAGTCAAGTGGTGCTGCCAAACACATTGACATAGAGTATTATGTTGTGAAAGATAAAGTCCAGGATCAAGTCATAAGTCTTGAGCATATAAGTACAGAAAAGATGCTCGCGGATCCGCTTATAAAAGGCTTACCACCCAACGTGTTCAGAGAACATGATGTTCAGAAAACATGTAGCTAGCATGGGTTTAAGGGAAAGCCTACAAAATTCCTGGACAAAAGAAGGCCCAAAGATAAGTATCTATTTCAGAACAGAGTAGTGAGTTGTAGCTGTTAAGTCTATCGACAATGGACCGTGACGATGAGACATGCTCTATGAGCTAATCTGTAATGAAATGAACAAAAGTAAATGATATGAAAGTGAAAGATGGAATGGGATTAAGGGAGAGAATGTTAGTTGATCTCCACCAATAGACCCAACGGCCTATTGGACCCTTGTCTCTGCTCCCTGATTGGGGGAGTCTAACCCTAATACGGTTGGTGGGCCCCTGTCGCACAGCACATATAAAAGGTAAGGTGGGGATCAGGACTCAGGTAACGAGGTTGAACGGAGCCGCCACCCACCTACAGAGAATACCCTAAACCGATCCTAAAGAGTGCTGCCAGCGATGGGATGTGCCCCACCACCACCGTCGCTCCCCCTGCAGGGTCTCCACCGTTCCACAGCATCGCCACCACCTCGCCTCCTCACCACCGTGCCGAGCGCCGACTTCCGGGAGGCTACAGCCAAGACGTGCAGAGGAACCCGAACAAGAGTCTTACTACAGATCTACAATTACACACACAGAGGTACACACATCATCGATCCTAACAAATTGAGTTTAAGGAATCAGAATGTAAATCGTAAGTGCTAGGCCGGATCTATTTGAGAAGCGGGGGCAAAATCTAAAGACCGCCAGTAAAATTTGTTGTTTTTGAGCAAGGAGATTATGCAATTGAGACGCAAACAAGTTTCAGTCTCAAATCACTAATGTATTAAAGAAAATGCATATGGATCTGATGATCTTGACAGGACGAGAAAACTTTTGGCTGTTCAGTCAACATGTGTACAGTTGTGCCAGTACTAGTAGCAGATACTTTACTACTTTAGCAATTGTCTGATTGCTATACCTAGTGTGAAGCAGCAGCCGCCCGGCCGGGCTGTATGTATCCAGTAGTTATTAACTACACTATCGGAAACAGGGCCGTTACCGAGAGTCTGCGTCTTTGCCGGGAGCCAAATGTCGAGCTCTCGGCTAAGAAAGCTTTGTCGAGAGTCGGCCCTCGGCAACGGTAGGCCGTCGGCAAAATCATATTTGCCGAGGGCCAGGCCGTCAGTAAAGAATTTCTCTCGGCAATCGGACCCTTTGCCGAGGGTCCGGCCGTCAGCAAAGAAAGGCCATCGGCAACCTGTGACGGCAGGCAAACGGCCTTCACCTGTCGTCTGTTTTGCCGAGGGTCAGAATTTGGTCCTCGGCAAAGAATTACTTTGCCGAGTGTCGTTTCTGTGCCCTCGGCAATTTTTTTTTTGCTTTTTTTGCTTCCAAATTTTTTCCCTGGGTTTACTGTTGTACCTTAAAGTACATATTAAAATTTGGAGCTTTTTTTATTTTATTAGCTATATTTAATAAGTTTATTTTATTTACTTGAATTCTTCCCGGTAATTCAAATTTGAACTGCAGGTGCATCGAATATTGGAATTGAGTGATTCAAAAAATCATATTCATGGTATTGCATGTGGTGTGAGACCGTATCCAGTGACAGATGCCAAATTTGGGGCATCGTTTTCACGGAACACGGCGAGGAACTTGCGTGTAAAGTATTTTTAAATTATATAAAATGGAAACGAAGTCCGAAATTCACGAAACTTGTCGAGGTGTCATTTCATCGCATGTATAGGCTGTGATAAAAAATTGAGTGGGTTTCGAGCAAGTTGCGACGTCCGATGCCTAAAACCCAGACATCTCCGCATGATCACACCTCGACAAGTTTCGTGAATTTCGGACTTCGTTTCCATTTTATATAATTTAAAAATAGTTTACACGCAAGTTCCTCGCCGTGTTCTGTGAAAACGATGCGCCAAATTTGGCATCTGTCAGTGGATACGGTCTCACACCACATGCAATACCATGAATATGATTTTTTGAATCACTCAATTCCAATATTCGATGCACCTAATTTGAATTACTGGGAAGAATTCAAGTAAATGAAATAAACTTATTAAATATAGCTAATAAAATAAAAAAGCTCCAAATTTTAAATATGTCTTTTAAATATTATTGTTAGCCACCAGAAAAATTTTGGGAAAAAAACAAAATTTTTTTTTGTATTTGCCGAGAGCCTCAAAGGGCTCTCGGCAAAGAGTTTAAAAAAAAAATAAAAAACAACTTTGCCGAGAGCCCGGATCTGGGCCCTCGGCAAAGAGTTTTTTTTAAAAAAATAAAAAACAACTTTGCCGAGAGCCCAGATCTGGGCCCTCGGCAAAGGCCCAGTCCACATAGACCGGTCACGGCCCAGTCAGCCTTTCCTCTCGGCTGCGCGCCCCGCATCCCTTCCTCTCACCGCCGCCGCAGCCTCTCCCCCGCCCCTGCCCCGTCCCTGCGCCACCGGAGCAGCAGCCTGGCCCGCCGAGCGCCGTCGTCGTCGGGGCCGCGTCGTCCCCCGCCTCAGCCGTCCCCAACCGGCCCCGCGCGCCCCGGCCACGCCCGCCGGTGGCCCACCCCCGCGGCCAGCGCGTCCCCGGCCAGCCCCGCGTGCCCCCGGCCACGCCCGCCGGTGGCCCACCCCCGCGGCCAGCGCGTCCCCGGCCGGCCCCGTGTGCCCCTGCCAGCCGTGCAGAGAGCATTTGGAGGAGGAAGGGAGAAGAGGAAGGGAGAAGAGAGGAGGGGAGAAGGAGGGGAGAAGGAGAGGCCGACGACCGTCACGCCCCCGCGTCGTCACGTCACGCCGAGCGGTCGTCGCCGTTTTCCCCGCGTCTAGCCGAAGTCGAGGGTGATCCCGACTCTGCGTTGCCCGACTACACTGCCACCCAAGGTAAAGCCCCCCTCCCACCTGTTGCTGGCCTTCATGCCATTTTTGGATTAGTGGGCCTTCGTGCCTTTTGTGGATGTGTTGGCCATCGTGCCATATGTCGCTGTGTCGGCCATCGTGCCGAAATTGTGGATGTCGGCCATCGTGCCGTCTTTTTCCTTGCAGGTTTTGGAAGCCTCCCCATACAGGGGAGGTTCTGCCGAAATTTTGAACTTATAAATTGTGTTTCTTGTTTTGCAGAGAAGAGCCTGACAGAGGGGACCCGGAGTACCCCGAGCGTCTTCCTTCGGGTCTGCCTACACCGTGTCACCTCTCCACTCCACCGCCACCCTAGGTATAAGCTCTTTGTCCGTAACCCTAGCTAGATCACGTAAACCAGTTAGGCGTCTCGTTCGAAAGAGATACGGTCGTAGGTATGCGGGTCTCTGCATATCTGCGACCGTATCTGTTTTGGATTGTCCACGTTATTTGGACAGCCAGCGGATGCATAGATGATTTAGTTTGTATGGTCCGGTCCGGTCCAAGATGGAGTTTCGGCAGCACCTCCCTATTGTTCTCTAGATACACACTCTCCCTTCCAGGACATGTATCGGGAGAACAGCAGGGATGTGCTGCCGAAATTCTATCTCGGATTGGAGCAGAGCATGGAAACTAACCTCATCTACGCATCCACGGGTGGGATTAGGATCTATCCCTACCTATTAGATAGTAGGCAAGCGGTGCATATGCTATTGATGGTTATATTACTCTATTATATATATGGTAGATGATGGATAACCGTGATTGGATGTACACGGGCCGCCGTAGTCAGAATCAGGTCACTCATGAATGGATACAGAAGACTGAGGATTTCTTGGACAAAGCATTTGGTGTGGGTGCTCAAGCAGCGACAGAGGTGTGGTGTCCCTGCAGCGAATGTGCAAACAGGAATAGGAAAACCAGGAAGGTCATTGAGGAACATCTTTGCAAGTTTGGGTTTACGCCAGACTATACCTGGTGGGTGTGCCATGGTGAAGGCCATCGTATTAGAGATGAGGCATTGAGGCCACGCTTGGAGGAGTTTGATAGTGATGGCGGGGTACCAGACATGATGGATGACTTCCACCAAGCACACTTCGGTGTATGATGTACAGACAAAACCGAGGAGTAGGAGCCAGAGGAAACCGCAAGGGCATTCTATCGCATGATGGAGTCGGCTAAGAGGCCCCTTCATGACAAGACAAATGTTTCTCAACTCGATGCCATTGGACGCTTAATGGGGTTAAAGTCCATGCATAACATGAGTCGAGACTGCTTCAAAAATATGCTGGCAGTTTTTTGGGACCCTGCTTTCGGCAGATCACGTGCTGCCGAAGAACATGTATGAGTCAGTGAAGCTCCTCAAAGCTCTTAAGATGCCATATGAGCAGATACACACTTGTGAGAATGGGTGCGTCCTCTTTAGGAAAGAACACGCGGAAGCAAAGTACTGTCCAAAGTGTAAGACCTCTAGGTATGTGGAGGTAGAATCTAGTGATGGGCAGAAGAAGCAGCTTGGAATCCCCATGAAAGTCCTACGGTACCTTCCATTCATACCAAGACTCCAACGGCTATTCATGAGCGAGGAGTTCGCAAAACAGATGACATGGCACAAAAATGGCATCCGATACAATCCTGACAAGATGGTACATCCATCAGATGGTGAAGCATGGCAAACATTTGATGGCATTTATGCTGACAAAGCTCTAGAGGCTCGTAATGTGCGTGTTGCGTTTGCAACAGATGGGTTCAATCCTTTTGGAATGATGGCGGCCCCATGCACTTGTTGGCCAATCTTCGTTATCCCCCTCAATCTCCCCCCGGTGTCCTTCTTCAACGTTAGAACATATTCTTGTCGCTGATAATTCCTGGTCACCCAGGGAAACATATGGGTGTGTTCATGGAGCCTTTGATTGATGAGTTGATCAGTGCATGGGATCACGGGGTACTGACATACGACCGTGCTACAAAGAGGAACTTCACAATGCACGTTTGGTACCACTACTCGGTGCATGACTTTCTGGCATATGGTCTATTCAGCGCCTGGTGTGTCCACGGGAAGTTCCCATGCCTGGTATGCAAGGTAGCTCTGCAGTTCATTAGGTTGAAGAGTGGTGGCAAGTTTTCCTCGTTCAACAAACATCGACAATTCCTCCCTCTTGACCATGCATTCAGACGAGACATTAAGAACTTTACAAAAGGTGTCATAGTGACAGACCCTGAACCGCAGAAGATGATTGGCGCCAAGGTCCTTGCTCAGATAGATGGTCTTGTCGCCAAGGAAGACGGAGTTGGTTTCATGGGGTATGGTGTTCAACATATGTGGACTCATAAGTCGGGCTTGGAGAGGCTTCCCTATTTTAAGCACCTGGCCCTGCCACATAACATTGATGTAATGCACACTGAGAAGAATGTCGTTGAAGCTCTCTGGGCAACACTCATGGACACTGACAAGTCAAAGGACAACCCTAAGGCTAGAGCAGACCTAGCAAGGCTATGCGATAGACCACACCTAGAGATGCGACCACCAAGAGCCGGCAAGACATGGAGAAGGCCTAGGGGCGATTACATCTTGGAAAAGAAGCATAGGACGGTTGTAGTCCAATGGATCAAGGACTTAATGTTTCCTGATGGGTTTGCAACGAATCTTAAGAGGGGGGCCAACCCATCTACTGGCCGAGTCTTAGGGATGAAGAGTCATGACTTCCACATATGGATTGAGCGCCTTCTTCCATCGATGGTTCGAGGCTTCATCCCTAAGCATGTCTGGGTCGTGCTGGCAGAGTTGAGCTATTTCTTCCACCAGCTTTGTGCCAAGGAGTTATCTCGAAACGTGGTGGCTGACTTGGAAAAAAGAGCCCCTGAGTTGATCTGTAAGTTGGAGAAGATATTTCCACCCGGCTTCTTCCTGTCGATGCAGAATTTGATTGTGCACCTCCCGTATGAGGCACGAATGGGGGGGCCGTGCAGAACCGCTGGTGCTATCCAATTGAGAGATGTCTAAAGACTATTCACAAGAAATGTGGAAATAAAACTAGAATTGAGGCTTCCATGGCAGAGGCGTTCATTAACGAGGAGGTGTCAAACTTCACAATAACATACTATAAGGACAACCTTCCTAGCGTGCATAATCGATCGGCTCGTTACAATGAGGACAAAAATAAATCTACCCTCAGCCTTTTGAAAGGGTCACTCGGAAGAGCGAGTGCATTGAGCCCAAAGACCTTGAGCAATGAAGAGTGGTGCAGTATCATGCTATATTTGTTGGCCAACCTAGATGAAGTGGCGTCGTATATCGAGTAAGTTCTCAATGAACTTGTTACTTACACCATCACTATTCTACATCCAACCCCGTCATGTTTCTTGTCTACACAGGGAATTTGTTAATCTATTCTGGCGTCAATCTAGGCGACCTCGCCCTCATGAAGTTGATACCATTCTTAAGGAGTGGGATTTCATTTCTTGGTTCCAAAAGAAGGTACCGTCCAACTTCCCCCTTGTTTCTTGATTTCAAGTTGGTCGTTTGTGTGAATAACATAACGCTCTAGCCTAACTTTGCAGTGCTACAGGGATGCGTCTATAAGTGCCGAATTGCGGCAGGTTGCCGATGGCTTCAACTTTAGGGTCATGTCATGTAACGTTTATGACGTCAATGGGTATCGCTTTCACACAACAAGCTACGAGCAGAGTCGGCCGCATCGAAGGACCACAAATACCAGAGTTATGATGCCCGGAACTAATGGCAAGGACTATTATGGGATACTTGAAGAAATATACGAACTCCAGTTTCGTGGAGCCGAGCCTTTTAGTCCTATCATATTCAAATGTCGGTGGTTTGATCCTGAGGTATCGAGACAGTACCCTCATCTTGGGCTAGTCGAGACTCGACAGGATTCCATCTATGAAGGTGATGATGTATGGATTGTGGCCACACAAGCCAAGCAAGTCTATTATAGTCCATATGCTTGCCAAACCGAGGAAAACCTTAAGGGTTGGTATGTTGTTCACACAATATCGCCGCACGGTAGACTACCTCTCCCAAACAATGAAGATTACAACTTGAACCCAGAAACACATGATGGAGAGTTCTATCAACACAAAGAGGGGCTACAAGGGAGCTTTGAGATAGACTTAACCGGGCTAGTCGAAATGGAGATAGACATCGAAAGGGTTGTGGACGAGGACTCTGGAGATGAGGTGGAAAATCCAAAGGACATAGTGTTCCTTGACCGATTACACTTAGGTGTTGATAGTGATGATGAGGAGGCGGATGAAGATTTGGACATGGTTGATAGCGATGACGATATGTACAATCCAGCTAATCCCGATCGTGGAGATCGTTTCTAATACATGTAATATTATCTGTTTTTGTAATTATATTCATTTTGCATGTAATTATCTTCATTTTGCATCTCTTTCTAATTATGTATCGTTTATATATGCTAATTGTTTTGTTCTTTTTTAATGCAGGAGATGCCACCCAGGAGGTTCGTCCAGTCTCTTTACGCCAGCCAGGAGGAGCCGAAGGCGTCGGTTCAGCCTCCGGAGCCGGTGCCGAGGCGGAGGAGCCACAGGCGTCCGAGCAGGATGCAGCCGACTACCCCTCCGGCCGTGGAGGAGCCTGCGGCCATGGAGGAGCCTGCCGCCGCAATGGAGCATGCGGATGCAGGGGGGTCCTCCTCCACCTCAGGGGACGAGGTGACTGCAGGGGGATCCACTTCCTCTGGTGTGTCGACGGTGTACTTGCGTGGTCCCGCGAAGCTCCCGTGTGGACCAATACTTGAAGCGGCCTGCCCGCTGATCACACCCTATGGGGATAGGTAAGTAACTTAAGATGTGCTCAAAACTTCTTCATTTGAAATGTTGAAAATCAAAATACAAACTAATACTTTTTGTAATCAATTATGCAGGAACTAGAAACTTGTGGAGACTGGAGCCAAGGCATGCAAAGTGAATGACATCCTAGGAGGTCTGTGCAAGGAGCACTACCCTGGCCTGGTGGAGGTGAGCCCGGACATGTTTGAGCCGGCCACTCAGTTCGACCACTACGAATTGGCCACCGATGCCATGGATCGTAGTGGCCACAGATACAGGAACAAGGCGGAGCGGGTCATCAGGGACCTATCGGTAAGTCTTTCAGGCACACATTGTATTCTTTTAGCCACCGATACATCGTATTCATTGGGCATTCTTCTAATAAGTAATTGATACCTCGTGCCTTTATGCAGGATTTCTTTAGAATCGAGGAGGGCAAGGAGCACAGGGCGTACCAGGTGGCGGTCGCTTCTTGTAAGAAGCGCATCACGGACATGATTCACGACGCGCGTCATCAGGCGCACATTTGGCACTACGCGAAGGTCCAAGGGCGTAGCATCAAAAAGGACGAGGCAAGACAGGTGGTGCTAACCAAGGAGGAGTACCTTGCGGTAAATACGGAACATTACTATTGATTTCTTCTAAGATTAAGTTTTCTTAATTTGATCTTCTGATATATTGTTTGCTTGATGGCCTGTAGGCGATTCCAAACTGGTGCAATCAGCATCTGGATGCCTGGGAGAGGATTGTGGACATGTAGCTCAGCCAGGACGGGAAGAAGGAGCATGATGAAGCACGCGAGCGCCGTTTGCTGATGCAAGGAGTACCACACCATCAAGGCAGCCGCAACCTCTCCAAATTCTCAGAAGCTTGGGTAAGGTGAAACCATTTCTCTAACCTAACACTCAATTCTGCAACAACTCTAACAATGTTATTGTCTTTCTCGCAGTCGGCGTCACATGGTGGCCGCCCTTGTGGTCACCTCAAGGCATATGCCTTGTCCCACTTGGGCAAGGCGATGTCCGCCACCGACTGGACCCCAGAAGTCCCCGCCGAGTCGTTCACCAACGCCAGCATTGCCCCTCGCATCTCTGCGTACATAGAGATGGCAAGGTCAGTCCACGGGCCAGACTACGACCCGACCACCGAGGAGCGGCTTGATCTAGAGCTCATGATGAGGGTGGGGCAAGGCAAGAAGCACGGGCGGTTCTGGCTTGGCGACGGTGTCCTCGACACGACCTCTGTTCCTCCGCTGCACCAGATCCGAGTAGCGAGCACGAGCTCAATGCCGACCATACACCAGTGCCCGACCGTGGTGTCGACACTCCAGGTAAGTGTTCTCTTCCATTCCTAGTTCTTTGACTTTTACATACCTTAGCTCCGCAATCTTGAAACATTGGCGTCAAATGTTGTAGGCACAGCTGCAGGCGATGGAGGCCGAGCTGGAGCAGCAGCGGCAGAGGCTGGCAGCTTTGGAGGCCGAGCGGGAGCTTGAGCGGCAGAGGCTGGCAGCTTTAGAGGCCAAGCAGGAGCAGGATCAGCGGCAGATGGCAGAGGTGCTCTCCTACGTGCGGGGTCTTGCGATGACCCAAGGTGGAATGGTCCCACAGTTCCTGCTCGGTCAGCTGTAGCCTACACCTCCACCTCAGCTTGATTCTACTCCGGTGAGTATGACAAATGTTTTAGTTTCTCTAAATGTCAAACCTAGTGAAACCTAGTAAAACCTAGTGAAACCTAGTGCTAGTGGTGATGGTGGTGGGTGGTGGTGGCGGCGTGGTTGGTGGTGGTGGTGGCGTGGTCGTGGTGGTGGCTGCATGATTGGTGGAGGTGGTGGCGTGGTGGTGTGGTTGTTGTTGGTGGTAGTAGTGGTGTGGTCGTGGTGGTGGCGTGGTGGTGGTGGCGTGGTGGTGGTGTGGTCATGGTGGTGGTGTCACGTGGTTGGTGGTGGTGGTGGTGGTGTGGTCGTGGTGGTAAAAAGTACATGTAGTGCTTGGTTATCTATTTATGTTGTCTAACACGTTCTGCATCTTCTTTGTTTGTGTAGCGTCAGTCGGCGGCGTCGAACGACCCTAACCTTCTCCTCGTCAACTCCCTAGGATCGCACGCGGCGCCTTCTCAGCCCGGACCGTCGCCGTGACCAGTTTGGCGCCTCCTATGCCTCTTGTTTATGTTGCTTGTCGAACTTTACACTTGTGGTTGTCTATGTGTCGAGATTTGTTTGTGACTTCGAACTTCGAGACTTCTATGTGATGTGGATGTGAATTATGTGATGTGGATGTGGTTATTGATATGTGGATGTGCTTATTGTGATGTGGATGTCATATATATGTTTATTTGTTGACCGGAAATGCAAAAAACAAAACAAAAATTAAAACTGGCTGTGGCTTTGCCGAGGGCTATGGTCATGCCCTCGGCAAAGCTGGGAATTCTGGAACACACAGAATCCCAGCTTTGCCGAGCGCATGACCATAGCGCTCGACAAAGAGGAAGCCTTTGCCGAGAGCTGAGCCATAGCTCTCGTCACAAAAAATGTCAAAAAAAATTTATCAATATTCTTTGCCGAGAGCTCTTCTGACAGACGCTCGGCAAAGTTTTTTGGAAAAAAAATTCAGAAATTCTTTGCCGAGAGCTTGCTAAGGCTCACGGCAAAGATCAACTTTACCGTGACCTCTCCCCGTCACGGTGAAAATTTTTGCCGACGGCCGGCTAACCCTCAGCAAATCCTTTGCTGAGAGCCCGAGATGCGGCTCTCGGCAAAGTAGCCTTTGCCGTGAGGTACTGTGCCGACCGGTCTTTGTCGAGAGCAACTCTCGGCAAAGCCTTTGCCGAGGGCAAATGCTTCTTTGCCGAGCGTATCCGGCCCTCGGCAAAGAACCTCATTCCAGTTGTGCTAGTCTTTCTCATGTTTGGTCGTCTGCATGCGTGTCTGTCTGTCGGTAAGGATCAACGCGTGCAGCGCCAAAGAAGATCGATCCTTGATTAGTGGCTTATTTTGCTTAGGGCACCCGCAATGGCAGCTCATAAGCTAGCTCTAAGTATTTTTTATATTTTAATAGAAGAAAGAAAAAAGTTAGCTCTTGATCAAGAGCGAGACTCATACACATATATTCCAAGATCATTTTGAGAGTGTCACGTCGGTCTAATCATATTACGAGTCATTGCTAAAAGCTAACAGCATTAGAGAGGTTGGCTTAGAGCTAGTAACTGACTTATACAATTGCGGGTGCCCTTAGGGCAGCCCCAACAATTGGCTCTTAAGCTAACTCTAAGTATTTTTCTCATATTTTAATAGAAGAGAGAGAAAAACTAGCTCTTAATTAAGAGCTAAACTCTTGCACACGTTTTAAGGTGATGCGAGAATGTCATGTGGGGCTATTCATGTTAAAAACTATGTGTTAAAAGTTAGCACTATTAATGAAGTTAGCTTATAGCTAGTAACTAGCTTTAACACCCTTACTCCCAACTTCCCAAGTTGCTCCCTCGGCATGTCCTCATGCATTTCGACCATTTCTAGAAGATCCTGGGAAAACTAGGCAACCGCAATGCAATGCTGCTTGTTCCCCTTTTTATTTTTATTATAATGCTAACAGCTACTACCTCGGTCTCCAAAAGAACATAACTATGTTATGCGTGTTAGTTAAAGTGCTTTACGTTTGGCTAATTTTTCAGTAAATAGTATTCACATTTATGACTCCAAATCAATTTATTATAAAAATATATTTCATAATTAATCGAATGGTATTTATTTGATATTATAAATATTTATACTTTTTATATATAATTAGTTAAATTTGGTATAATAAAGCATGATACTATTTCAGAATTATATTCTCTGTCCTTGGTTTGACGACTAAATATTAACCATGGATGAACGCTAGCAGGGTTTCCATGTGGGGATGCGCGCGCTAGACAAAGGTTAGCAATCTTTCATGCGTGCCTAGCAGTTGGGTGTGTAGTGGGTCGACAGAACAGAGGCTCGATCTCAGTCGGTTTCATATCCTGCAAAAGCTGCTAATGATGCGACTTGCGCAAGATTCTTCGTTCGTTAGCACGGCTAATTAAGCTATTGTTATATAATAAGCAAGACTATATATTAATATAGTACTAAACTGTACGTACTACTGAGGGCAGTCCCAATAAAAAAAACTAGTAGTTTCTATAACATAGGATATCGCACCAAAAAAGTACTGATTTCCAACCCATAGTTTCTATAAGTAATAACTATTTTCTCTTTCTCTCTCCCAACTCTATCTTTTCCTCCAATGGGAGTGCGACACGAGCTCCCTAGAAACTGGTGGTTTCTCCCCAATGGTGATTTCATGGTTTCTTGGTGCATTGGGTCAAGAGTAGACCTGGTTTCTTCATGAAGAAACCATTTCTATGATTTTTACTCTCTTTCTTCATTAATTACGTTGCCATGTCAGCATTTTGCCTACGTGGCAAGTCATTTAATGAGGATAGAAACCATCATCAATGTACCATTGGGACTGCCCTGAGTTTGCAGAGTAGAGTGTTTTACTAGCTGGTCTGGTATTGGGATGGGAACATTTAACCACAGCCTTGTGAGCTTCTGCATGCAAGCTTCGTTCCCGTGTCCAATGCTCGGGTTACCGATGCATGCATGCCTAAGGGCACGTACAACGGTCGTCTTTTTTGCTGTCTGGGAGATGTTATTTTTGTAAAAAACCCCTTGACTCAGCCAACAGACGGGTGTGCCGTCTCTTCGCGAAGAGACGACGAGGGCTCGTGTTCCCAAGCTATATCGCCCGCTCCAACACCGTTGTACGACGGGAGCTCGTGCTCCCAAGCCATTTTTTACCACCTTAATTTATGAGTCTGTACAAGAATTAATTATCTTGTAGATAGCCTAAAAGACAACCCATTGTATAATTTGTCTGTATTGCTGTCTCTATGTGATATGACCCGTGCTTACAGATGGCAGCCGTCTAAACTGTTAAACGTGCCCTAATCTGCCGACTACGTACGAGTCTACATGCATGGATGGAGATCGAATGCATGTCAGAATATGTCATGGACGACGACAATGCATGCAGTGAAGAGTGAACCTACCACACCACACTGCGTGCCACCGGCCTTCTCAGCTCATATCAATATCAATCGACCTAGCTTAGCTTGGTAAAGTAGTTGTAATCAATAGTCACACTGCTAGGGTAGACGGTCGGTTGCAGTATTGAATGATCATCAGCCTCGACCTGCTAAAAGGATGGACTTGCTTTCTGCATTTTCATGCATGCGTGTGACGACTACCATCTATTGTATCAAAGCGGCCGGTGCTACTCTACGTTAAATGCACACTTGGACTGGAGCTTTTGTCGCGGATGTACATGTTTGCTCTCCTTCGTTGACGAATCTTGCTGATCGATTCGATACCCCTGTATTATTGTGCACACGCATGCTGCAGGACGTACCTACGTACTGACGATGAGATGCATGGCCGGTGCAGATGGCAGTTCAGACATTGATGAATTGATGACCACGCCACCGAGGCGATGCAGGCAAGTCGTTGCGCTAGATACATACGTATTGTACAGTCCTAGTCCCCTACTACTACTACGAATATATACTTGAGATGGAATTACTTTGGCCTATCCATCGATATGATGTTAGACTGTTAGTTGTGTGTGCTGCAGCAGTTCTGTCTAGCTTAGCTAGGGGGTGCACACGAACCAATGCAAGGTTGCAAACTGCTCACATTAGCTAGTTGCTCTTTTATACGTAGCTTTCCTATTTATATATATAGTGGCTGAGACGGAGGAGATTCTCGTACCATGCATGTTCAAATCGGAAAGTCGATCTGAAACCAGCAGAAGCAGACGTGAAACCCATACATACTCCGATCAGATAGTGTGTGTGAGGACTGAGGTGATCGATCGACAAGGACATGGGACAATGGTGCTTTAAGAAACGCGCAGCTCTGGTGATTGTGGTCATCAGCTCGCTGCTGCTGCTCCTAATAACTGCTCAAGGTATATGTAAGTATATATGCGTGTTTATACGTAATACATTGCTAATTATTCATGCACGCTTTGCATTCTTGAATTGCCACATATATACAAACCTAACGCTGACCAATGCAAACCTTATGCCTCCGATCCGTCCATGCATGGCCAGCTGCTGCTTCCGGACACCATCCATCATCTTGGTCCACGCTGCACCAGGCGCGCAAGCTGCTCAACACCAGTACGCCGCCGTCGTCGTCGTCGCCGCCGTCGCCGCCCGGCGTGGGTGACGTCTCGACGGCTCGAATGGGGCCGGACGGGTGTTCAGGGGAGGACGTGGTGGTGTACCAGAGCAGCGCCAACCCTCTGCCCAGTGGCATCCCGGCCTACACCGTGCAGATCATCAACGTCTGCAGCGGAGGGTGCACCGTGTACGACGTGCACGTCTCCTGCGGCGACTTCGCTTCCACGGAGCTCGTCGACCCGGCCAAGTTCCAGCGCGTCAGCTTCAACGACTGCGTCGTCAAGGGCGGCGGCACGCTGGAGCCCAGCGAGACCGTCTCCTTCCAGTACTCCAACTCCTTCTCCTACCAGCTTAGTGTCGCCTCCGTCGCCTGCCATTAGTAGATCACTACAAGTTGTTCGTCGTCGTCCTCGGAGTCGGAGATACATACATATGCATGCATGCATGCGGCCAGCCAGTGTGCTGTGTCCTGCTCTTGTTGTGTTAGTAGCTAGTTCCACGTTGTTGTTGAGTAGTCTATATGCACTTTAATTCGCATTGTGTGTGTCGAGCGTGGTCGTCGTTATGTTTTTACGTCTAATATAGTTTGGCAAATAAATTGAAGTTATCAATCAGTCAAGGAGCCCCACCAACAAGTGTCTCAACTACTCTCAAGTTTAATCTGCATGCGTGCCAGCCAGCCAGACAGACAGAGCACGTCCATTGCCGGTTCTACATACCGATGAGCAGCTGATCGAGCCGACCTAAAAGTTGAGCTACTTAACTGGCCTGCTTTTCATTCTTAGGTACCGGTGGACCCAAAATAAAGCGCGCACTATATTTTCTATACTACCGTGCATTAGTATCGCACAAAAGTCGAAATTCCAAATTCCGTGCACTCATATTCTCAATTTCCCATTACTACACATACCAATATTTAATTTATCTTCGGAGAAAAAGATAAAGGTAGCTACTTCCAACAGAACTGATCAGAAAACAATTTGTGCGCTAGCTATTAAAAAGTGGCTAGTGTTACAGAATAATTATACGATGATCTCGTAGAAAAAGAGATCACCTAGGAGGAACTAGTTAGATAACATTATACCTGCGAAACAACTTAATGACAGCACCATGAGTACGGAATTGTACTCCGCAGAAATATATATATATATATATATATATATATATATATATATATATATATATATATATATATATATATATATATATATATATAGAACTACTGTTCTGCAGCTGGTCATAGAATAACTTATTCTGTGGCCACTTTGAGTTACGATAATTATCATGCTAATTTACGAGATTACAGTAACTCTTTACTTAAGTGATTTACTATAACATTATCATAAATATCACCGTGAGTTAATGCATATTCATGTTATCGTTAATTATTACAAATATTATAGTAAATCAAGGTGGCTATAGAATAAGTTATTCTATGGCCAGCTGCAGAATAGTCTTACCATATATATATATATATATATATATATATATAATATATATAGACACACACACACAAAGGAGTATGCATTTAAAGTTAGCAAGGGATGAAAATTGGGTTGCGTAAATAGCATTTTATACAAATTAAATGTTATCTATCAACTACAACTAAGAATAGTAAGGTATAGCAAGTATGAACATTAAGCATAAAGTGTAGCTCAATCTTCCACTGAGTCCTTCATCTCCATGAACTACTCTGAAGCTAGAAATCGAGAACACGCGCAAACATGGCCAGTGAATGAGCGACATAAGTCAAAACTTTGGAACCCATGCAGACCCACGCCCAGATAACGGTTGACTCATGCTCCCAATCTTTTGCAAGTGTGCCCGGATCAACCATGAACGGTTTTTGATGGTCCTAGGTACTAGCTATTCTAGTTACCCCGTGCCCCACCTTGTGTCAAATCCATGCGGTTATCCGCTCACCACAAAGTACTAGGCTTACCATGCCTGTAATATGATATGTGGTCTTTACGGGGGTGTGTTCAAGGCTTATTGCAATGTATGGTCCTTAATAACTAGCCCAACGAGCTACGTCATCCAAGATCTCCCATCTTGCAATGACCCAACCCATCGCTAGTCCTCGAGTCAAATTCAACATATAGATCAAGTTTTAGATCATTGCTCAATTTGATGTTGATTAGTGGAACTGAATTCCTATATCGTTCGAGTGGTGAGAAACCCATCACCAATCCGTCTTCTACCATGTCTAAGCAAGCTAAGCACATTTTACGTTCCAAAATGTAAAACAATCAATACTTCAAGGTAGTGGTATGAATAATAAGGGTGGAGGCTCAACTAGGTGCTCATAGGATCTAGTCATATTGTACACATAGAGATGCATCTACAGAACACATAATTAATTATGCAATTATAAAAAAGAGACAAGATGTTTAGGTGCCTGCCTGGTCCAATGAGCAATGCTCCAATATCTTGGGCCATTGCTTCACGTCTCTCATGCTTCATGTACCTAAGCACATTCATATGTTGTATGAGATTAATGTGTGCAGGACATTATGTAAAAGATGGAAGGTAGAATATAGAGCAGAAGATGAGAGAGGCTTCGTGTGGCTCAACTCTTAGGTGAGAGCAAGGCGCAAGAAAGTAAGGATGATGGATTGATATGGCATGCTTAAACATTGGTATGATTGAGTATAAAGACATAGTACTAGGTGTATACAACATATATGTTATAGTGTAGATAAACATGTGTTGTTGAGGTATTACCGTCTGGTGTGTGGTGTTAGACTTTTTAATGGTTCTCGGACTATTAGGTTAAAGTGTGGGAACAATCTGAGAGTTTGTGCCTCCCAAAAGTCTAAGTGTTGAGTTGAGCCTATCAGACTGTTCGATGAGTGAGATTGGACTGTCTGGTAACTCATGTAGGTTTCTGATACCCTCAGGTTTGAGATTGGAAATTTTTATCGGACTATCCGATGAGGTTCAACATATTGTCCAAAAAATCCAAGGAAGCTTTTGCAGAAGGTTTTGGGGTTTAGGGTGATTTGTTGGACTGTCCGACAATTGGGGTCGAATTGTTCGAAAAGTTACAGTGTGGGTATTCTAAGGGATTTCGTGGGTGAAAAGTGCATCTAGGGTTTACGTGTCAAATAACTTGTGCAAGGTGTTCCTTGTGTTCTTTGGAGGCCATCTAATAAAGTGCATGTGTTCATTGCGCAAAAGTAAAAGGTTTCTAGTGTTGGGTTTAGAAGGTGAGGCCCAAAAGAGATGCCATGTACATATATGCAAAGACATGATGTAATAAACATGTTTCCTAGATTTCACATGCTAAAAGAAAGCTAACAGAATTAGTTTCATGATTTTTGAAGTTCTAGAGAAGTATCTGTTTATTTAGTAAGCAGGAGTGCATTCACAGTTTTAGTTAAAATTATAAATATGTTTTTGGAGTCAAAATTTTAGATGATAGAGAATTTCATAAGGAAACCAACAAACTTATTTCATAAATATTGGAGTTAAAAGGGTTTTACAAGATCTTGCATGCATATGGGTTTCTATTGTGAGGATAGATTGCTCGATAAAACATGCAGAAACAATGTGGCCTGGTGCATTTTATCGGACTATCCGACCCGACCTCTTGGATTGTTCGTTGGGACACTCCGAGGACGTCGGGGAGGACGGCAGGAGTTATTTAGGGCGCCTTCGGACACCGATTTGAATGAGGTTTATTGATGTGGCTTTTTAGGAACATGGGGAGCTGGATCTAAGTGTTTGTTGTGTCATACATGGGTTGTTGGGAGCTCAAGCTCATCGTGATGGTGGTGGCCATTGATGGTCATGGAGCTTAAGTGAATGGCCAAGGGAGATGGGGATGAAGAAGATGGGGGGAGTCTCACCATGTCGAGGGGAACCTCCAGTCATAGCAGTTTGGACTGGGAATACTTATGGAAGAGGAGATTGACTTGGGGTCACCACCATGGCTTGACGACGAACAATATGCTTGTTGGTATTTATTAACACACACAGATAAATCCACAAGTGCATGGATACCGCTGTAGCTTTCACCTGGAAGTATTTCAAGTATCGTATCCATAGGGAAACGTGTCAGATTAACTACAATCTTACTTAAGCAGGAGTTGCAACAAGGCTCAGAATAAATGAGAACGTAGAGAGGATAACTAAGGTTCTCTAGTTCTGACTTCGGTAAGCAATGTCTTCTACTATTCAACTAGGGACATTACTAAGGAATAGACACCAGCAGAGGATGCTTTTCCTTCGTAACCGGATCCTACTTGGCCTATAAATGGGAGGTGGACTACAGAGGACTCAATGAAAGTGTCACACTTGCGTTCTAATGCTACTTCGCGATCTACCACCGGTCCAGAATGCAGGGTGCATCCACGATTAACCCAAGTCTAAGCACCACGCTTACACTTATGATTAATACTTTACTCCCCCTAGGAAGAGAATAAAGCACTCAAAAGAGTCGCGATCCTAATGAACAATATAAACAAGATGCTTACTTGAATCAGAAGTTGATTACCAGAGAAGTCTTAGAAGCAAGCTCAAATAGAACTTGGATCCGCCAAGGTACAAGCCGTAGAGAGAGCACCGATAGGCCGATACTTCCTTCAAACTCTACCCTCACTCTCTATCTCACTATTTCTATTTATAAGACTAGATCCTAACTTGGAGGACTAATCTTCTCTTGATAGCTGGCTCTGATCCTGATGAGAAGGATATGAATTAGGGTTTTAGGATGGGGTTAGCGTCAATTCTGGACCCTCGGATCAAACTGACTTAAAAGGACGGTGTAGATGCAATCTAGGAGGTAGTGGAGTACCGACATTCGAAGGGGAGGCTGACGGGCAGGACCCATAGGCCGGTAGGCCTAGGGGTTGGGCCAGCCGGCCCAATACCGGTACCATGTGGCCCAATCTTTGGTGGTTTGCCTTCTAGATGATTCTAGATCCTTCCAAAGTTGGTTTCGTTATAGATAAACGTGTTTTGATCTGACGATTGGGTCCACCTTGCTCGTTTTCTAGAAAATCCTCCTACACTCACAGATTCACCAAAACTCATGGAATTTATTAGTTAAACCCCTAAACCTATTTTTGGTGAGGGAATTAAGTATATATGTAGGTTATGTTGATGGTTTATAATTGATCTTAACGACCATCAAGAATTCTCCCAAGCTTAACCTTTGTTCGTCCCTGAGCAAAGCTAAATCACCAATTGATCAGGAGTTGCTACAATGCTTTCATGCCTCAAAAGTACACATGCGTTCAAATAAGAATTCTCCTCCAGATTAGAATAAACTGATCTAACCTTTCAAACTTACCCATATTACCTTCAACCATGGGGCTTCTTAGCCTTCACTTGGGTCTTGAGCAATTGAAAGACAAAATGATCAAGTGAAGCACTATGTCTCAAGTTCTTTGTTCCACCATTGTTCTAGAGTTTTTATATGTTTTCAAAATAAAACTTAGAGATTCTATTGTATGACACTCTCAAGTCTCTCAATATATGTGGTATTGTGGATCCTCACCAAGGCAATAAAGATGTTATGCCCTTTTCTTCCTACCACTAAGGCTTTATGTGGAGTTCATAGGTAGGGAAAAAGCTAGAGCATACTTGCAATGCATATATTGTAAAGTCAAACAATGGATCCAAAGAGAGTTGAGTCATACAATCAAATCAAGATGTGCATGTGTGTGGAATATATGGTGGATATATATGGTGGCTATCCTAATTCTACTTTGCTCCTTGAAAACTTATCTCTCTTTTGAAATTTGGAAACATTTGCTTATAGATCAGGGGCTATCTTATTCATCTCTTTTCTCTCTTCTCTGTTTTTTCAGGCGGGCATCTAAGTACCCATTGTTTTAGATATCTCGGACACTTTTGTGTCCATTTTTTTCTTCTCTTTTTTTATGAATAACTTTTGCATAGCCCCATGTCTCTTTTCTGTAACAAACTTTAGAGAGAGCAACAAGAACTTGGAGCATTTATTTTGAGTGGAAACCTAACAAGCATGTTTTTGTGTTCACCCCCAGTGTAGAGTAGAACATTTTTTGGTGGATCTAAATGGAAGGCATGTTTTTGCGCCTACCCCCAGTGTAGGAGTAGTGCATATTTGGGTGGTGTGTACATGATCTTGATTTTAAGAGCATGACAAATCTCTCATAAGGGTCACAAAACTTGAGAAAACTCAATGCAAAAGCAAGCATCATATATATGGAAGTTTTTCTAGCCTAAATAACATGTATGGCTCTAGTGGGAATTCAAGCTTTGTCATACAAGAACTCATCATGTAGTATTTTTATGTTTTTTCAAAAAATAAATCTCTAGAACTTTAGTGTCACTTGGAACAAGATAAATAGTATCTCAGACCTTCTCATATCATATCCGTCAATTACTTAGACTTAGATCAAGCATATGCTATCCATGAGTTTTAGGTTCAGAGTAAATCCTTATATCAAAACAATCTTATCCAAAACTCGGGAGAATTCAAGGCTAAAAACTAGGTACTTGAAAGGAATTACAATAGAGCAACTATTCATCATTTCTATTTAAGAGATTATTAGAGTCCTCTTTATTTTATTCAGCTCTTAAAAACAAACTAAAGCAAACTAGACACACCTTTTTTATTTTGTTTTGTCGGCTCAAAATTTCATCTCGTGCCGAGGGCACACGAGCAAGCCGGAAGGGTCCGCTCGATGGAGCTGGTGATCCGCCTGGCTTCACTGCAGGGATGGTCGATCCTACGCACTCCTCCTGAGACATGCTAGTCAATTTGACCTTGCAATTGACAAGGAGAGAAAGCTAACCAGTAATTTAAGGTGGAACATGCCGGTGTTGCCAGACAGTCCCGAATGTGCGGCTCTGAGATGTAGATTAGATCAGTTTAGATTAACAAATGATGGGTTAAACAAGATATAAGGCCGATCTAGATCAATCCCAATTAAGGCAAAGTGATATTGTTGTAAATAAATAAATAATGGAAGCAATAAGCAATATCGGTAACTTAATGAATCTATCCGAAGGAACGCCACCCTTAGATAGAGCCGATAACTTGACCTTAATCTAGTTCGAGCAGTGAAGGTCGACCGGATCGATGCAGCCTTACTTGAACTAGACAAGAGTCAATAACTAGCTTATACTAGAGTCGCAATTGAGGTCGACCAGATCGATGCAGCCATACGAATAGAAGTATAAGCCATGACGGTATTTACAGACAAGCAGTGGAGGTCGACCGGATCGATGCAGCCGTACTTGCGGAAGAACTCGCCGAGATCTACTCTACTCCTACTCCTAAGGGGTGACAATAGCCGTGATACGATATTTATACCCGAAGCCTAAACATGAATCCTACTCGAGCACGACTCGTTACAATCTTTGGCATAGAAGAAAACATTCCTAATTTAAGATAACTTGGACCCTAATCTTTCTATTTTTGTAGAGTCCAATATGTAATTTCCTGGTGTCAACCGTAGCTCATCATCGCTATCTGCTGACGTCATCCAAAGAGATCCGATTCCAAAGTCGTATCTGAATCAGCTGATATCGATTCCTTGATGGGCACGATTTTGGAAGCCTCCGAATTCCCGCGTTCTTCTTTCCAAATTTTGGTGTAAACACATGCCCCCCAATTTTGGGATAAAAGTGATTTTATTCTAAAATTCCTATTTATCTGTTTACCACGCCACAACCATTTTGCTCCAAGATATATGCGCGAGTCTTGACTTCCTAGGCCAAGTCTTATATAATGTCCCAATAGTATCCTTTCTGACTCACTCAGCCGATTGGCTTTCCCCTTTTCCTCGAGCAAATCTCAATAGCCGACGCCGCCATTGCCAAAGCTTTAACCCTAACAAATCTTCCACCCCATTAAGCTCTTATTCGAGCGGTTCCCTCATATCCACATCCATCTTGGCAGTAATGGCGACCAACAACCATGTCCTTGAGGTATGCTTTCAAATTCCTATTCTCAAACAGTCGGTCGCAACCCTATATTTCCTTTGTCCTCAAACTTATTTTATCTGATTTCTAGGAAATGAGGAACGAAATCTTGATTCCATCAGCTGTTATTCCCAATGCTTATTTTCTTGGGCCTATGGGTGATCCTAATCCATCTAATTTCATCCATCAAGAAACCACCCAAATCCCCTTCAAACAGTCTGCCGTGGATTTGTCCTCTCGAAATACCAAAACTCCCTTCAGAAATTAGCCCAAAATGTCTAAGGGATGGAGAAATTGGTTCCATAGGGTATCTGAGAAAAAGGGTGGAGATTGGGAACTTTATGATGTGAATCAATGCTTGACACTCTCGTTGTCCGGGATGGAGAGGAATGATTCACTCTTGATTTCCGTATCTTATTTTTGGTCCAATGCCCTTAATGCTTTTGTATTTGGTCATGCTCTAATGACCATTACTCTGGCTGATGTTTACATGTTGACCGACCTTAGAATTACTGGATCAATGCAGCCTTATGAGTACTTGAGTGCTGGATCTAAGAAATTAGCCAAGATATCAGACTACACAGGATGGGCCAGTTACATTTTGAACTATATCGGAGACGAATCCAATGTTAGTGAAAGGGAATATGTAGCCTTCCATATAACGAGGATAAGAATGATGAGCTGATCTTCCCATTCAACTTCTGATTTGAATCGGGCTGTTTGAATGAGGCAGCAGCTGTAATCTTTAATTCCTTCATCAAGCCCTGCGTTCTTCCAGCCAAATTTTGCCATGGTCATAGCAAAATGGCTACAGGCTCCTTCCTTCTAGGCAATCTTCCAACTTATGAGTTTTATAATTCGTCCCTTGTGGCTCACCAGTTTGGTTTTGGTCAACTTCCCCCTCAGTTGTTCTTCAAAAACATACTGAAGCCAAGAGAAGATATCATTGAAGTGCTAGAAGTCTCCAGAGTTTTCCAGCTAGGGTCAGATCTTCCTTCCCTCTGTTTGCATGACTAGGTCAGAGTCAGCTTCTCTTCCACTCTCTTTGACTCCTGGTGGCAAGAATGGCACTCTCATCTTTTCTGTGGGTTGATTCACCCTTTGTGTATAGCTCTGGATAGAGAATTTACTACTGACAGAGAGGTAACTTGCTTTTAATTTCAGGAAAACCACTTTGATGACTTTCTCTACCAACTGTTCTAATCGACTTTTTTAGGATGCTGAATTTGATCTTCTGAGCTTGGATAGGAAGGGGCATCCTATAGATTACCAGCCTCCATGCCCAGTTTCAAGAATGGGATCGACTACGCCTTCACTGAAGAATTTTATGAAAACTCCTGCTACTTCCACTATTGTAATATGAAAACGTTGCGCCGCGCTGGGTCATGGCCGACCGTGGACAGGAGCTCACCACCGCATGGTCGCCATTATCTGCAAAGCCGTGCGCTCTCTTGCACTCTCGCTCTCCCTCACTCACTCTCCAGCGTCCTCTCTCGCTCTCACCGTGGAAAAGCACAGTGCTGCCGAGCACCGTGCAGCTCCGCCGTCGCCTAGCGCTCGCTCCACCATGCCATTGCCACCTCCATCTCGTAGACAATTGCACCACATTCCCCTCTACCTCCTTGATGTGATTGCAGCGCCAAGCAAGCTACGGTGAGGGCGCAATCGCCGTTTTTGTCCTCGCCGGAGATCTCGGCTCCCATGGCCGCCTCCATGGCGAGCTCGCCGCCGCTTTCCTTGCATGCGCATTTCCCCTCCTTCCTCCTATTAGGGCTTGTCTAGGATGTGTTCTTGCTGGTGGCATGACATTACTGCGAGTCATTGCTTCGCCGGTACGGAGCACAACGACCTGAGCCAGCGCGCCTCTACGCACGCGGGCAGAGCTCATCGGAGCGCCTCACGTCACCTAGGTAGCTTTGTTAGATCCGCTTTGTCACCACGGAGCTCGTGCGCTCCTCGCTTGGCTTCTCCATGGCCTATAATAGCTGGCTTACCACAGCACCGTGCCGCCATGGACGGCAACGAGGTAGATCCGGTGTGTCCACGCTGCCACCTAGGGTATCACTCGATGCGGGGGAAGATGTAGATCATGTTGGTGCAGTTTGTTTCGCTGGAGATCTCACCGTCGGTAAGATACCGCTGGGGAACCGCCGCACCCTGCTTTCAGTCACTAACGAGAGGACCACGCTGACCAGTGGGACCCCTCTGCCAGCGACTGCAGTGAGGGTTTAGTGTTATTTATTTTCTAGATTTTTGAGCTAACTTTAGAAAATGATATCTATAGCTAGGGGTGTCCATTTGTGGTAAAACAAATTTTGTTGTGTTCCTTAGGAAGTGTAGTATTTTACAAAAATATGAGATGCACAGTTTATTGAATTTTTATTGGTGATTAAAATGTATTTAGATAAATGCTTTTTGAATGTTTACAATCTTGTAAATTAGATATCTTGAGCTAGAAATGTGATAAAATTGTGATTCCAATTTTGTTAGTCTTGTGTTGACATGCTATAGCTAGGAAAAATATTAAACTTGCAGTAAACTTGATTTAAATATGATCCTTCTATTTATATATTAATAAATGGCATTTTCTGAGGAAAATTGTAGGGATAAAAATATTTAACATATTGCTATGCAAATTTTTGTACAGTAGTACGGCACTAATATGAAGCTAGGAAAAATATATAATTTGTTGCTTGACACTTTTCTATGGGGTTAATTATTTTTGCTAAAATAACCCTTGCTAGCTTGTCATTTTTCCATAGGATGTTATACATGTCCAAATGGGATGAAATTTTCACAGTTGTCTATTGTGAGCACTAAGAAGCCACTGTAATTTTATGAGAAATTATTGGGCATATTAATATATGTTTGTTATTTCCCCTAATTATCTAATTAAATTAATAAAGGCATTTAAGTAATTAAATTGTGATTGACCATGATGTTTTCTATGGTACTTGTGATGCATATGAACTTTTGGTGTTAATGGTGAGTCTTATAAGCCATTGATTGTATGCAACTAATTAATTATTGCTTTATAATTCAAATAGATGGTTACATGTATAGTTTCAGTTGTGTGTATGATTTCATGTTGATAATGGTCTTTTCTGTAAAACTTGTTAATAACAAAGTTGTAGATAACTTAATAATATACCTTGTGCTAAATTTTCATGATCATAGGCCTTAGGGTTTAAGAGTTTTGGCTGTTAGAAGTTTGTTGCCCTTATTGTTTGTTCTCTGGACAGATTTGCTTGAGTAATTTGTTTGACCTAGATAACTATTGAATCACCTTGAGAGTACTAAAATAAAGTTGTAGATAATGTCATAAGCTTTCCATAATGTCCACAACCATATGATTTTGATGTATATAACTCCAGTTATGGTCAAAATAATTAGTTGTTGTTTTGTAGTTCGGTAAATGAATTACAGAAGTGTTTGCTTAAGTAACAGAGAAGAGATGCACCTACTTAGTAAAATAGGATGCACTTGTTAATACTTTAATACCATACTATTGAAAATGCTTACAAGGATGCATTCATCATGTTTTATCATATTATACGTGTCGTCATACATGCATTCGCAATATCTTATTCCATGATCATGCATATAGGATCGACCGAGGAGATAACGTTGCTGGAATTCAATAAAGAAGAGGAAGGGGATCAGCAGGAGAGTCCTCAAGCCATAGCTCCAGAAGAAGAGGAGCAGAATCTAGAAGAGCTCCTAGAGTGCCCTGATCACTGTCCAACCTCTTTTCTCAAAGGCAAGCCCTGGAGCATTCTAAGTCTCCTAGTGTTTTACAAAATATTACTTGAGTCCTTTATGATTGATGCATTAGGTTATAAGAGTTGACTAGAAACACTTGATTCATAGAACTACCTTGTCTAGATATATACACCTTTAACCCTATGTAGGTCCAAGATCGAATATATTCTTAGCCATGCTTAGACCAGTAGAAGTAGGGTGATTTCCTGTCACCTGTGAGATATAGGTGGATACCGAAGCACGGCTGGATATATTTACTATCGTGGAAAAGAACCATGGGGTAATGTAAACGGAGGCCGGGCAGAGTCTATGTGTAGGTTGACTCATGTGATTCTGTCTGTGCTAATTAAGGACCGTACCATTGTTGGCGTTGTTTGACAAGATTGAACGCATGCTTATCACTTAGCTAGCTGGATAACTCGTTCCGACCGCGAAGCCAAGTAGCTCAACTCAAGCCAGGCCCCGCTCTATCAAAGTGCGCACTCTGGATGGTAGTAAGGATGTGTAGGGAGCTAGATGTTTGCCCAAGGGCAGGGTAGTCCTAATCGTCCTGGCAACTGGTTGTCCCTGATTGTGCGGTGCTGGGCGAACCCGCGAAATGTGTGCTTGAGTTGTACCAAAGGTGACCTAAGGTGACCGTTGATCTGGTCTACCTAGGTTTGTGTTAGGAATAAATTCCCAGCTGCTTGAAATCGATTTGAATCGCCATCTCTCCTGGATAGTGAGAAACTTGGCTTGTACCAACATCATAGTAATTGTATTATGGAATGTGATGGTTCGAATAAACATGGAATTACTACACCGGCTATGGTTACTGTTGTATGCTCTTAAAATGATATACCACATGTTTGGCATAGGATAGATGCTAATCTAGACATGAATAGCTATAATTAACTTGATGACCGAAGTATAATTGTATAATCGAGTTAATCGCTTTTTATGCAAAATGTTGTCAAGCTACCTCCACTTAAAAAGCCTTGCATAATCCTTAGAGTCAATTTATTTCTAGTTTATGATGGTTAAGTCTAGCTGAGTACCTTCTCATACTTAGGGTTTTATTCCCATTGTTGCAAATGGTACCGTCTATCATGGATATTGCAAGAATTGCCTGTATCCTACCATGGATGAGGAGTGAGCCTTGGGCAAGCATCTTTAATAATTCCTCCATTATGCTTTTGTGGATTGTGATCATGTGTTGGCACCGTATTTGAACTATGTTGACAAATGCTACCTTCAAACTTTAATTTGCTTCCTCTACTATCCATCAAACTTGGTTTGTAATAACTTTATTTCATACTCTGATGATGGAACTGTATCTATAAACTTTATGTAACGTGTGACATGTATGTTGAATCATCTATGATCTTGGATGTATGTGGATCATTTATCAAGACCCGTTGTGGTACTCGATAGACTACCAGGTTTATATGGGCTCAAGTATGACAGTGCGACCGCTTGCGGGTTGCTATTGTACTTGTGCTCTTATAAATTAGTCAGTTCTGCGACAGCTGGCATCAGAGCAAGATTCAACGTTAATTGCCACATGTGTATTTAAAACAAAGGTTTTTGTTTTCCAAAACCAGTTTCTAGCAACTAATAGCTATATAAATAGGTATTTGAAACCTAGAGTTGAAATCTAAAGTGTGCTAGTGATCACTTTCTTTATGCCCAGTTAAGGACTCTTAGGTGACTATTTAAGTACTAACATAGGGGTTTTTACTTTCATCATCCATACGGCGTGCTATTGTATGGATACCACTCACTTGAATGGTAATGTATGAATCAAATGCCTCTACGCTAAGGTAAGAAGGTAAGTTGATGAGTGGCATGACCGCAAGATGTGAACGTGCAGTCAGGGAAAGCTAGCTTTGGTACGACTATATATACTTGCTTGCATGTGTGTATGGTGCGTATTTAATTGTGGGTAATAAACTGTCATCGGGTAGCTTTGATACGGAAGTATATGTATGAGTATACATATATGGAAGTATTTAGATTACAACCTAGAGCCCAGATTTACATTCTACATATATAATTGTGGGGTTGGGCTGAAATGAAAATCTTGTGTAGGTACACTAACAACGAAATGTATAGTCCGACTAGTTACACTATATATGAGAGAACATATGTATGCCACCACGTATGTCATTAGAAATAATTTTTCCTAAGTTTGCAAGGACACACGGAACGTGCATGCATCATGATAAATAATTATTTAATACTTGCATTGTTCATCCCCTTATAGATCTCTTACCCAGTTATGTAACTCTTATCCATTATGACTTTGTCTCACAAAAGTTGTACATGTTGGTATAGATGGCATCACCAGCTGGAAGTGAGAATTTCCTGATGATATTCGGAACTCCTGCTTTGCTTTGGAGAGTCTTGCACTTTGTGGGGTACTATGAACCGTCCCTCTATCACTGGAATGAAGAGTACCTAGTGGGACAGCCATGGTATGAAGTGCGGCTAACCATACCAGCCCGCACACAAGCACCCTTCTGGCAGGAGTGGAAAGCAGAATCTGAAGGAAGAACTCCTTGGGAGGCTGCCCAAGTAGTAGCCTTCGAGGTACTGTGTCAGATCTATTAGTAGTATGGGGATGAACATATCGGCAGTGCCGCTGGTGGTTTTCCTCGGCTGGATCCATCCACAGCAATATGGGAACAACGCAACCATAATGCATTGATCCGAGATCGGGATGAGCGGGCAAATAGTTCTAATCCCACTATGAGTGCCATGTTTGTAGTGATGAAAATGTTCTATACTCGTCAGGACACCAGGGATTTCTGGTAGGAATCCTACACTACTTGCATGGATAAGCTCATGAGGGCTGAAGTCGCACAACGTAAGCTCAAGAAGCATGTGCGCAAGCACAAGAAGGCAGCAAGTGAGGCTCGATGGGAAAGCAATCAAGCCTATGTAGCTTTGGGAAATCTCCACACTCAAATGGAGCAAGTGGATCAATAGAGAGCTGCAGCCCAAGAAGCTAGAGCAGATGATCAAGCAATGCTAGCAGGACTGTGGGAGTAGCTGGAGGCCGCCTATGCCGAGGCGTCCACATCTATGCACCAGTGAAACATAGCAAACAACCGTGCCGCTGCAGCAGAAGCAGAATGAGATAGGACCCACATCGTGAGCAGCTTGCACAGGCCCAGCATGCAGTGATGGATCTTTAGCATGAGGTGCATTATCTAAATAACCAACTGCACCCGATCCTTGATGATGAAGATCTAGATTTGTTAGTGGAAGATGACAGTTGGGACGAGGAAGAAGTGGAGCAGAGGATGGGGATGATCCTATCTCTGACCTCGACAACGATCATAATGAAGATTAGAATCGCTTAGTGACTAGTGGAAATGCTAGATGTATCCTCGCTAGTTATGTAATGGACCTATAGTTTAAGTTTGGTCTTTCTGATTGGACTATCATGTAATATTGGTACTTGCATGTTATCTCACATTTGGTTGAACGTTAATGCAATTCCAGTTCATTTTATCGGTGATTATAACTTGAATGTTAACATGCTGTGAGCCCGATAAGTGATCAAATTGGTGATGTCATGTTGCGAGAATGAATTATTATGCCTCTATTATATTGTATGAATTTAAGGTTCTCTCCAGTAATTTTAGTTTGGCATGATTATACAATTCCTCTGCAATCTCTTGACATAATCCAATAATCACTTATTGTTGCAACGTTGTAGATGACTCGCACCTATGCCGGAGCAAGCAGCAACCAAGAGGGCAATGATGGTGACTTACCACCACCGCCACACCATCTGCTAATGAGTTCTTTGCCCAATTCTTAGGAAGTCAGAGGACTATGGAGGAAGCCCTGCGCCTTATTGCGCAGAACATGGCTCATGCCCGCCCATAGAAATAGGGGCCTAAGCCAAACTAGTACAACACCTTCAAGGATTTTCTGGATACCAAGCCTCCTATCTTCAAGGTGGCAGAAGAACTGCTCCATGTGGATGAGTGGCTCAACACTATTGAGCAAAAGTTCCATCTACTGAGGGTCACCGAGCACCAGAAGGCAGAGTATGCGTCCCATCAGCTGTAGGGACCGGCCAGGATTTGGTGGACCCATTTCCTATCCTCTCTACCCGCCAATGCATAGGTCACATGGGAGCAGTTCAAGTTAGCATTTAGGGGACATCACATTCCCCTAGGGCTGATGCGCATGAAGGCAACTGAATTCATGCGACTCACACAAGGGACAAAGACCCTTACTGAATATATGCATGCTTTCAACAAGCTATCCTGGTATGCCATAGGTTTTGTTGACACCGAGGAAAAGAAGATAGAAAGTTTCAAGAGAGCTCTTGGCACTAAGTTGATGAAGACTATGGCCAACTCCAAGTGCACCACCTACAATGAGTTCATCAGTGATGCGTTGACTTAGGAGAAACACAACAATCTACATGCGGCAGCAAAGGGCCGCAAGAGGGTAGCTAAGGCTGGTGCCTCAGGATCTTCATAGTCCAGAGCTCCAGTGGCATCTAGGCCACAGTTCCAACCACCAGCGCCCAAGTTCAGGCCTCGTCCACCAAAAGCTTAGAATAGCTAACCTTAGAATGTGTTCCATAAGGCATTCACCATTGCCTTACTCAAGGGGAATGGAGGGCAAGGAAGCTCCACAGGACCCAAGAGCAATCAACCCTGCTTAAACTATAATCAGTTGGGCCATTGGTCTAAAGAGTGCCCCCATCCTAAGAAGAACAACAATCAGAACCAAGGAAATCAGAGGCAGGCGAATCCTAAGGCATGTCCTGGGTACGTGCACTACACTGCTGTTTGAAGAGGTGCCCACAGGAGAGATTGTCACCGCCAGTATGTTTCTTGTTAACAAGCATCCCACTATTGTTTTATTTGATTCAGGAGCTTCTCATTCATTTTTGAGCCAATCATTTGCATCTAGACATGATTAGAAAATAATTGAGGTAAGCAAGAGTGGTTATAGTATAAGTTCAGCTAGGGCTACTATCTCTATAAATAAGATGGTTAGAAATATGCTCATCTCTATACAAGAGAGGGAGTATATGATGGATCTAATAGTATTGCCCAGATTATCTATAGAAGTGATCTTAGGCATGAAGTGGATGAGCGATCATGGGGTTCTCATTGACACTAGCACTCGTACCATTATGTTGAGACAACCCAAGGGAGGTAATGCTTTTCTAGTACCACTTTCCCAAAATTTCGAACTCCAACACCTGGCTTGTGCTATCCAAGCCACTATCGTGTGTGATATCTCAGTGGTTTGTGAGTTTCCTGATGTATTCCCAGATGAGTTACCAGGTTTACCACCTGATAGGGATGTGGAATTTAAGATTGAGTTAGTGCTAGGTACGGCACCTATATCAAGAAGACCATATAGGATGCCACCAAATGAGCTAGCTAAACTTAAAATTTAGTTACAAGAACTGTTGGACAAAGGTCTCATTCAACCTAGTTCGTCTCCATGGGGATGTCTAGCTTTGTTTGTGAAGAAGGACAAGTCCTTGAGAATGTGTGTGGATTATAGACCACTAAATGATGTGACCATCAAAAACAAGTATCTTTTGCCTCGTATCGATATCTTGTTCGATCAGTTGGCAAAAGCAAAGGTATTCTCCAAGATTGGCTTGAGGTTAGGCTATCATTAGATAAAGATTAGGCTAGAGGATATACCTAAAACAACTTTCTCCACTAGGTATGGCTTGTATGAGTATTTGGTCATGTCTTTTGGACTGACGAATGCTCCTGCCTACTTCATGTACTTGATGAATTTGGTATTCATGCCCGAGCTTGACAAGTTTGTGGTTGTGTTTATTGATGATATCTTGATTTATTCAAAGAATGAGGTAGATCATGCAGAGCATCTGAGAATTGTTCTATCCAGATTGAGGGAACATAAGTTATATGCCAAGTTTAGCAAATGCGAATTTTGGTTGAGTAAAGTACCTTTCTTAGGTCACATCTTATCGAGAGATGGAATATCTGTAGACCCATCTAAAGTACAAGAAGTCATGGATTGGAAGGCATCGACTTTGGTTCATGAAGTCCAAAGTTTTCTAGGGTTAGTAGGTTATTATCGTCGTTTCATTCTGGATTTTTCCAAGATAGCTAAGCCCATGACTAGACTCCTTCAGAAAGATGAAAAGTTCAATTGGACACCAGAGTGTGAAGTAGCTATTCACACCCTAAGGACTATTAACTATAGCTCCTATTTTAGCATAGCCCAACAGTGAAAAGCCTTTCAATGTGTTCTATGATGCATCGGATATAGGTTTTGGGTGTGTGCTTATGCAAGAAGGAAGAGTTGTTGCCTATGCTTCTCGGCAGTTGAGAAAACATGAAGTCAACTTCCCTACACATGATTTAGAGCTTGTAGTAGTAGTTCATGCATTAAAGATATGGAGACATTATTTGTTGGTCAATGTATGTCATATATATATGGACCATAAAAGTCTCAAATATATCTTTACCTAACCTGAGCTGAACATGAGACAACAAAGATGGTTAGAGTTGATTAAGGACCACAATTTGGAAGTGCACTACCATCTTGGGAAAGCCAATGTTGTAGCCGATGCACTTAGTCGGAAATCTCATTGTATTGCACAATATCACTATCAGTTGTTCACTTGAGAGCAAAATCATAGAACTACAGAAGACAGATGTAGGTATATTTCACATCAAAAGAAAGATGCAAGAGCAAGAAACCAAGCATTTCAAATTAGATGAAAGAGGTGTGCTATGGTTTGAGGACCGACTTGTGGTACCGAAAGACCGTGAGCTTAGAAATCAAATTTTAGATGAAGCCCATTCGTCCAAGTTGTCCATCCATCCGGGTAGTAGCAAAATGTATCAAGATTTGAAGACCCATTTTTGGTGGACTAAGATGAAGAAAGAGATCGCAGCCTATGTCGCTAGGTGTGATAATTGCAATAGAGTAAAGGCCGTTCATTTGAAATCTGTCGGATTACTTCAGCCTTTGCCTATTCCATGTTAGAAATGAGAGGAAATCAGTATGGACTTTATCACAGGCCTTTCGTTGACAAAACAAGGTCATGATTCCATATGGGTCATTGTAGATTGTGTCACCAAGTCAGCATATTTTATACCGGTGAACACAGGGTATATTGCTAGGAAATACGCCAAACTTTACATTTCTCATACGTGAGACTACATGGGATACCCAGAACTATAATCTCAGATCAAGGACCACAGTTTATAGCTCATTTCTAGGAACACTTGCACCAAGCTTTGGGGACTAAGCTAATTAGAAGTTCTGCATACCATCCACAAACTTCCAGATAGACCGAGCGAGTGAACCAGATCTTAGAAGATTTGCTGAGAGCTTGTGTTATATCTTCCAAGGGTTCATGGGAGAAATGGCTACCTTTGGCCGAGTTCTCCTACATCAACAGTTATCAAGCAAGCATCAAGATGGCTCCGTTTGAAGCCTTGTACGGTAGAAAATGCAGAACTCCATTAAATTGGATTGAGCCCGACGAAAGAAGATACTTTGGCATTGACTTTGTCACTGAAGCTGAAGAGCAAGTGCGCATTGTCCAACAGCATATGAAAGCAGCTCAATCAAGACAAAAGAGTTATGCTGATAAAAGAAGAAGACCACTAACTTTTGAAGTGGGAGACTATGTATATTTGAAAGTGTCACCCATAAAGGGAGTATAGAGATTTGGAGTGAAAAGAAAGCTTGCGCCTAGATATGTAGGACCATACAAGATTACTGAATGGAAAGGGAATGTCACTTACAAGTTACAACTTCCGCCAAAGATGAGTGCCATATTTGATGTCTTCCATGTTTCTTAGTTGAAGAGATGTCTTTGCATACCTGAGGAAGCTATTGCACCCACCAACATTAAGCTCCAATCTGATTTGACCTATGAAGAGAAACCAATTTGAGTGTTAGTAGAGATAGAGAGAGTAACACGGAGTAAGGTTATTAAGTTCTATAAGGTGTTGTGGAATAATCACAGTGAACAAGATGCCATGTGGGAACGAGCGGATTACTTACATGAGGTTTATCCCGCCTTTTTCCAAGAATGGTAGGTCTTGCAAATCTCGAGATAAGATTTTTGTAAGGGGGAGGGGCTATAACATCCTAGGTGTTAGGCTTGCATAAATTGACTTGCATTGCATGAGCATAAGCATCAAGCATTCATATATAAGCTTTTACATGTGAAACATATGATTGAAACATATGAAACATGCTTTGTTATTTTATGTTTCCTTAAGTGTATGCTTATGATCATGTGTGAATAAGTGTAAGTGGTTGATGTTGGTCACTAAAACACCTTAGTTCACTTAGGATGACTAATGGAGCATTGTTCATGTAGATCACTTTGTCTAATTATGCTCCTAAGTGATGATATGCATGTTGACCTAGGAAGTAAAATAAGTAACCAATGTATGAAATGCTTGTGTGACCTTAGGAATACCTTAACCATATTTAGAATGTCAATATGAACAACTTTGGTATTCATGACTAGGGCTAGTTTGGTCAATAAGTCATAGTTCTAGTGTAAGCCATCATTTGAAAGTAGTATGTTTGACCTAGTTTGAACTATGTCATTGAGACTTTGCATGCATGTGTTCACTAACTCAAAGTTGTAATATTTGATGAGAGGAACAACTTTTATTTTTGGGTCATAGGCTAGTTCAGCTCCTAACAAGCTTGAATTTGGCTCACAAGATGGAACATGGTGTTGTTTTTCAACACTTAGAATTTTTTCTAAGTCAATACCGATTTTTAGTTTGATTGGCTCAACTTTGGGATGATTTTACTCCCCATTCCTTGGGAATTAGACCTTGATCTTAAAAGAGGAATTGTAGATGGTATATAGGGCTTCAACTTTGATTTAGGAAGTTTGCACTAATGGTCCACGGATTAGGAGTATGAACGTCATGAAATCACGCTGTCAGACATGAACTCGAACCCTGACAAACGTCGCACTGTGCTGGGTCATGGCCGACAGCGGACAGGAGCCGGCCGCCATGTGGCCGCCGCTGGCCGGCACCGGGCCCTCGACGCTGCTCGCTGGCGCTCGTTATCTACAAAGCCGTGCACTCTCTCTCGCACTCTTGAGCTCCCTCACGCACTCTCCAGCGTCCTCTCTCACTCTCGCCGCGGAAAAGCGCAGCTCCGCCGAGCACCGTGCAGCTCCGCCATCACCTAGTGCCCGCTCCACCATGCCATTTCTGCCTCCCTCTCGTAGATAGTTGCGCCGCATTCCCATCTACCTCCTCGACGTGATTGCAGCGCCTAGCAAGCTACGGTGAGGGCGTAATCGCCGTTTCTGTTCTCGTCAGAGATCTCGGCTCCCATGGCCGCCTCCATGGCGAGCTCGCCACCGCTTGGCTTACATGCGCATTTCCCCTCCTTCCTCGCGTTAGCGCTTGTCTAGGATGTGTTCTTGCTGGTGGCATGACGTTACTGTGAGTCATTGGTTTGCCGATGTGGAACACGACGACTCGCGCAGCCGCGCTCTCACCGCCGCGCCACCACGCACGTGGGCAGAGCTCGTCGGAGCGCCTTGCGTCACCTAGGTAGCTTCGTTAGATCCGCTTCGTCACTACAGAGCTCTGCGCTCCTTGCCTGGCTTCTCCATGGCCTATAACAGTCGGCGTACCGCACCGCCGCACCGCCATGCCACCATGGCCGGCGATGAGGTAGCTCCGGTGTCTCCACGCTGCCACCTGGGGTATCATTCGACGCGGGGGAAGATGTAGATCATGTTGGTGCAATTCGTTTCGCCAGAGATCTCGCCGTCAGCGAGATACCGCCGGGGAACCGCCGCACCCTACTTTCGATCACTGACGAGTGGACCCCACTGACCAGTGGGACCCCTCTGTCAGCGACTGCAGTGAGGGTTTAGTGTTATTTATTTTCTAGATTTTTGAGCTAATTTGAGAAAATAATATCTAGAGCTAGGGGTGTCCATTTTTGGTAAACCAAATTTTGTTGTGTTCCTTAGGAAGTGTAGTATTTTATAAAAATATGATATGTACAGTTTCTAGTATTTTTATTGGTGATTAAAATGTATTTAGATAAATGCTTTTTGAATATTTACAATCTTGTAAATTAGATATCTTGAGCTAGAAATGTGATAAAATTGTGATTGCAATTTTGTTAGTCTTGTGTTGACATGCTATAGCTAGGAAAAATATTAAACTTGCAGTAAACTTGATTTAAATATGATCCTTCTATTTACCTATTAATAAATGGCATTTTCTGAGGAAAATTGTAAGGATAAAAATATATAGCATATTGCTATGCAAATTTTTGTACAGTAGTATGACACTAATATGAAGCTAGGAAAAATATATAATATGTTGTTGACACTTTTGTATAGGGTTAACTATTTTTGCTAAAATAATCCTTGCTAGCTTATCATTTTTGCATATGATGTTATACATGTCCAAATGGGATGAAATTTGCACTGCAGTCTATTGTGAGCACTAAGAAGCCACTATAATTTTATGAGAAATTATTGTGCACATTAATATATGTTTGTTATTTCCCCTAATTATCTAATTAAATTAATAAAGGCATTGAAGTAATTAAATTGTGATTGACTATGATGTTTTCTATGGTACTTGGGATGCATATGAATTGTTGGTGTTAATGGTGAGGCTTAGAAGCCATTGATTATATGCAACTAATTAATTATTGCTTTATAATTCAAATAGATGGTTACATGTATAGTTTCAGTTGCGTGTATGATTTCATGTTGATAATGGTCTTTTCTGTAAAACTTATTAATAACAAAGTTGTATATAACTTACTAATCTACCTTGTGTTGAATTTTCATAATCATAGCCCTTCGGGTTTAAGAGTTCTGGCTATTAGAAGTTTGCTGCCCTAATTGTTTGTTCTCTGGATAGATTTGCTTGACTAATTTGTTTGACCTAGATAACTGTTGAATCACCTTGAGAGTACTAAAAGAAAGTTGTAGATCATTTCATAAGCTTTCCAGAATGTCCACAAAAATATGATTTCGATGTATATAACTCCAGTTGTGGTCAAAATAATTAGTGGCTATTTTGTAGTTCAGTAAATGAATTGCAGAAGTGTTTGCTTAAGCAATAGAGAAGAGATATGTACCGTCGGGTTCATAAACCCAGGGTCCCTCATGGACCGGCTTCCCAAGCAAAGGCTCGGCCCAACAGACAACGTTGTGAACTAGCGTGCGACTCTTGGGCTGCCCCAAATACCTAAACGACAGGCTAGAGGGGCGATCCAATCTCCGAACGGAAGGCCTGGCCGAGCAGGAACGACGCCCGCTTCTGACTCCGGCCCACCTCTCCGACCGGAGCGCTCGCTTCGGTCTCTAGCCCACCTCTAGATAGCCTCTCTTATCGGAAGGCCTAGCCAAACACTGCTTTCGACTCCAACCCGCATCTCCGACCGGGGATACGCTAAACCCCTGCTTATAGCTCTACTTCGACTGGCGCAATCAGAGCCAACTAGGACCAACTGACTGGGGACGCCCGCTCGGTAAGGACCAGGAAACAGACGGAGAAAGTAAGGCAGAGCTCCCAAGTCAACCACAATGCCAAGGACCATACCCTATACACCCACAGGATAGTACCCTGCAACCGCCTTGGCATGACAGAACCCTAGCAGTGTTGTAGGCGCTGACATTTTCCTCTACAGTGTTGTGGGCGCCATCAACTCGCATACCAGACAAATATGGTAAGGCTCCCCCATGTGCCTCTAAGGCATCAACAGTATTATGGGTGTCGGTATTTACCGTACCAGGTGAACATGGTAAAACACCTTACATGCCTCTAGATATCAACAGTATGGCAGGCACTGACGTCTACCATACCTGAAGAAGACAACACAACCTCCCATATGCATCTGACATTCAATAGTATTGTGGGCACCTACCATCATCTTGTACCCACTGGCATAGGCAGCAAGACTTAGCAGTGTACGCACTCTCTCCCTCTCACTTGTAAGGCTATCCCCTTCATCTATAAAAGGGGATGCACTCTCTCCAAAAAGATAGTTCATTCAGATCGATCAGTTTTACTAGTTCACAACAATAGAACCACTAGGTTCAGACCATAAGCACACGCTCGAACACTTAGCACATAGCGGAGCTCCTATCACTCTTAGCCCCTCTGACCAGAGTCCAATCGGACCTCTTGTACCCCTCATCTTTGTCCTTCTCGTTTGTAACCCCACTACAAACTTCGAGCACCTGGTCTCAAGAATATAGTCACCGATCGACTCAAACTGGACGTAGGCCACATTGCCTGAACTAGTATAAACCTTGTGTCATTGAGTGCTAGGCCACATCCAATCACAACGTATGGCAAAACAATAAATTTTTACGTGTTGGTCACTTTCTGCACCGACAGTTGGCACCGTCCGTGGGGAAGACGATGTATGTTCAACATTTTTTTTGTCATCGGATGGCTCACTTTTTCACCACCTTCGCCATGGCAGGCTCAAGAGACATGACTCTCTTTAGCTCACTAGAGTTTCCCACACTCCCATCTGTTGGGATGCGGGTCCCACCCGTCTTCAAACCATCCTAGGCCTTCCTCTTTGGAAGCTTGGACTTCATCGCCGACTAGCTCGGCATACTACACCTCTGCGAGGAGGCAACCATCCTAGTGCCTGTCGGAGGGGCGCCCTCTGTCGGCTCCGAGACACCCAATGACTTCAACGACGAGGTGCCTGTGTTTCATTCCAAGCAAACTCTCAGCTCAAACCCCGCTGTGAGTAATGTACATGCTATTATTTACTTGCTATTCACTATCTTCCACCGATTACCCAGAGGGACCCCGTTGTCCCTACCGCAACCGCCATGTGACCGGTTCCCCTATGGCCTCACATCCCCCGTGGATGCGTATGCCCGGGGGTTCTGAAGGATACCGGCGCCATCCCCTCTCACGTTCGAATTCATGGGGATGGCAAGCTATGCTCCCATTTGTTTCCTCGACCTCATGGATGACGATGTTGAGAGTGACGACTCCAGCATCGGTGACGTGGCACCTTACCACTGTCTATCCTAGGAGTACGCTATGGTAGACGCTCCGAGACAACCACCGATGGTAGCAGAGTCCTTGCAGACTCACACCCCTCTGGACCCTTATGCGGGGACCCTCACGCTCACACGAGAGCACGGCAAGGAGCTACGACAATGGCGGTAGAACCAGCCGCCACCTACGCTAGCATGCTCGGTGCACCACACTACGCCCCGTGCGAATAAACTAGCGAGCGACGCTCGGGGTCATGCCCGCCGGCTCCAGTGCAACATCATGGACAAGGGAACGATCCCCTGCAGTTCGCTCGAGCTTACCAGAACATCACCGCTACAACAATGCTTCTACATGGCCTTCCCGAGCCAAATGACCCCTAGGAACAGGCGATCCAATAGAACCACCGGGCAATGGTGGAAACCACCGTCGTTCAACAGAAAGAGAGCTCTACATCATGACACCGACTCGCGGACTCCCTCCCCACTAGGGGAGTGGGGATGCACTAGATGAATCACTCCACCCGCTCACTGCTATAGCCACCGAGCGCGGCATAGGAGGCCGCATCTACGCCTCGGCTTGACTTGGCACCCGCTCCGCACCAATTGCCTATACGCGAGTGGCTCGGGCAGAACCAAGACGCTCGTAGCGTCATCAGTGACTAGCGTTAGTCCTAGTAGGATGATGGCGTCTATCAAGTGGTAGTGATGGTAGGCGACACAGACCCTGGCCGGACCATCACGAGGGGTGGTGAAACACACCCTAGGTGCGGTCGCTGGTCGGACGACCGGAGTCCTAGCCCGGATGGCTTGGGACCATGGGCTTTTGCCCGACACATCCAGAGAGCACCGCTCCCACAACGCTTTATTGGAGGCCAAGGCATAGGCAAGGCCAAGCGTGAGGATTAGGACAAGGGCCCCTCCACGCAGAGGGGCAAAAAGAACAGAAAAGATCACCGCCGACTAGCCAACTCTGCATTGGTCACCACGGCTGATCACACGGATAAGCAGCCCCAGCAGGGCCTTCTGGATCACTTCAACGAGCTCATGGAGAGCCCATGCACCAACCACACCTACCCCATCAAACTCCTCTACAAGGACTACAAGCTCCTCAAGCGCCTTCTACGACAGGTCAGCGGGCCAAAGGAAGGAAAAGGCAAAAAAGCAGCGACCAAGAAAGGGGGCGTAGCAGACAAGGATCCGGATGACTGAAGGTCCTTATATGGTGATCGAGGTGATTTGACTGGATGCCTATCGACTGAAGGAAGACAACGACAATGTTCTCACCAACACTTAGAACAGCGCATAGCTACGTTGTTTCTTCCCCCCAAAATTCAGTCTTACCATTGTTTACTTAATGTTTGCTCCTATAAAAGCGCCCCGACCCGAACACTTTTGGCCCGGGTCGCTCAGGGGCTCCACGAGGGTGCACTACCACCTCTCTTTTTGTTTACTATCATATGGTAAAACTCCTTCCTACTCGAACAAAAGGGTAGTTCGTTACTTTAAATTACCTTACATAGTTTTTTTGCTTTAAATATTATGACCGATCGCACCCCGCCTCTACCTATGGTTATGAGCAGCTGAGCCTCACGGGCCACGCCCAAGCTCCTAAGGTTGCAGCCTATGGGATGAATAGGCAAGTGCGAAAAAGAAAGAATAAAAAACAAAATTATCCTAAGATAAAACTAAGGAACAAATGGGACAAGCTTCCTTGAACGGAGTGATTCCATCACAAAAAATGAAACTGATTGTATTCATTACGTACACAAGAACATTTACATGGGGGCTCCCCCATGAACTTAACTTTTTACATCTGCTAAACTGCTTATACTTTACAAGCTATTGGGGCTGCCTGATGGCATCTGTTGTTAGTGCGACCGGCGAGGGCACAGGCTGCTCACTCCCTGGCTAGATGACATTTGTCTCGGTTGAAGGCGGGGCGACGTCCACTTTTGACCCAGCCTCAAGGCCATCCGTAGGCTGGGCAACATCCTCCTGATGCACGCTTTCGGCCATGTCCTCATGGCGAGCATCCATCACCCACTGTGCGGAGACTTGCTCGGCCAACAACTTTGTGTGTGGCAGCAAGCTCTCATCGAGCAACTGGATGTCCTCCATGATATAGCCATCGGCATACCCACTACAGATGGTGGCGAAGTCTAGGTCCGGGTGGTACATCACCACCGAAGTCAACACCCCCGACACTCCGTAGAACAACCCATGGGTGATGAGGGCCCGAACCTCATCTAGAACCTCCACCAGCTAGATGGCGAGCACGCTAGTACTTGGTGCCGACCCAAAGACCTCTAAGACAACAAGCTGGGCAACATTGTGGATCTAGTCAAGTTTCCCCTCAAGAGCATGTCACTCTTCAAGGGACTTGGCCAGCGCCTCCGTATTCTGACCAAACATCGCCTTGGCCGTCTCCAGTGCTCCAATGACTCCACATTTTCGCCCAGCCCTAAAAGAAGGGCGACAAGCTCAGAAGCAAGCTAAAGGAAGAAACCAAAATGACAAAAAACAGAAAAGGTACGTACTAAGGCGGGAGTTCTCAAGGATGGAGAGTCCCTCCGCCTATCGGGTCACCTGCTTGCGTAGCCGGGCGTTCGCCTCCTCCGGCCCCATCACCCGGCCCCAAAGCGCAAGCACTTCCTGGTTAGCCTCCGACCTGGCCTTCCTCTCTGTCTCTAAGGTCTCCAAGGTACCTCAGAGTGCTGCCTCAGTATCTGCCAGGAACTTCTACAGCGTCGCCTCGGTCTCCGCCTGGCGGGCCTTCACCACCTTAAGCCCCCACTCAGCGGCGGTCGCCCGCTCCGCCGCGAGGTGCTCTCCCGCCCACACCTCGGTCGCCTCTGCCACCTGATCCTAGGATTCATGGCGGGTGGACTCTAGCTAGTGCTCAAACTCGGCCATCTGGGCGTGCTCCATCCGGAGGAAACTGGACTTGCAGGACGACATCTCCTCTAGACCCTGCAAAAATGAGAAGCAAGCATGTTGAGGCAACCGACGAAAGACCAAGGGGTCAGGGATGAGCATGGGAAACTCATCGTCGCGGCACAACGTAGGTCAACCTTAACCAAACGCTAGATGGACTTAACCCGCTCCTGGGCATCCTCAACCTTCACCGATAGCTTGGCAAGATCAGACTCCATGGTGAGTCCTCTCCCCCCAAAGATGTCCTAGAGCTGACACTCCTGTGAATCCCGAAGGATGAAATGAACCTTGGTTGGGTCCTAGTCGGACATTTCAATTAGAGCTCTTCAAACCCTATCACTCAAGTCATCAATGTAACATTACTGACCCCCGCTCTTTCTTTATAAATCATTCATACATTCATACACGCATTCATTCCATATGCCTACGACCCCTGAATGATTCTACCTAAATCACCTGGGGGCTCGAGAACTAAAGCATTGCCTATGCAATCAAATGCATCATAATGCCCCATGTTGCATCACGAAGCGGTAGTTGCCTCATTCAACATGAGCAACGACCGACCGGGGTTCGAAGGCCGGCCCACGAAGGGCTCGAGGCCGCCTCGCATCAAATAGAGCCAGGAAGAAAACATAGATGAGCCCCATGCGGCCCTCGCCTAGTCTGCCTTGAAGTGGATAGGGTCATCTCAACCTTCTCGTTTGATCCTAAACCTCTGCCAAACCCACAGAATCTCCATTGAGGGGAGGCCAGCGGGCCACCCAGGTCGGTCTCCAGAATGACCCAAGCATTTGCCGGGTTGTAGGTTAAGGAGCAATGGAATGTCATAAGAGGGCTATGCCGAACCCATCATGAACGACAGACCCAGATTCCACTCGATCATACCCGTTAGCGAGCTCACTGAGCACGTCACTCAAGCTTGAGCGATCGAGGCAAGCGACAAAGCTCAGCCCCTCTGGTTGTGAGAAACCAAGAACGGGATAACGCACAAAACTCAAACCGATCCCTACCAAGCCCAATGGGGCTCAGGGGCTCAAGACGCCTAAACTAATCTATCTTGGCTATGTGGGCTACGCCGACGCCAGGATCCAAGAGCTCTACCTCGCCCGATCCCTAAACTAATGGCCTCAGCTGCATGGGTGGCACCGATGCCAGGATCCATGAGCCCCATCTCGCCCGATCCCTAAACTAACTGTCTCAGCTGCACGGGCTGCACCGACATAAGGATCCGCTAGCTCCGCCTCGCCCGATCCCTAAACTAACTGCCTCAACTGCGTGGGCTGCACCGACACCAGGATCCACGAGCTCTGTCTTGCCCGATCCCTAAACTAACTGCCTCGACTATGCGGGTGTCACCGATGCCAGGATCCACGAGCTCTATCTCCCCTGATCCCTAAACTAACTACCTCGGCTACACAGGCTGCACCAACGCCAGGATCCGTGAGCTCTGCCTTGCCCGATACCTAAACTAACTGCCTCGGTTGCGTGGGCTGCATCGACGCTAGGATCCATGAGCCCCGTCTCACCCGATCCCTAAACTAACTGCCTCGGCTACGTGGGCTGCACCGACGCTAGGATCCGCGAGCTTCGCCTCGCCCAATCCCTAAACTAGCTGCCTCGGCTGCGTGGGCTGCACCGACGCTGGGACAACTCTATGTCAACTAAAATACACACACACACCCGCTAACAAAACCCCCAGGCAATCCTGCCTGAATCGCCCAAGGGCTCGGGGGCTACACCCGCTGACAAAATGAAACCTCCCCCGCTGGCAAAACATGAAAAACCCCCTAGGGTCTCAGGGGCTACACCCTCGGGTGTGCTTGCATGCACCCGCCGTCAAGACAAAAATCCCCCAAATGATTCTACCCGAATCACCCGGGGGCTCGGGGGCTCCTGTCGGGTTCATAAACCCAGGGTCCCTCATTGACTAGCTTCCCAAGCAAAGGCATGGCCCAGCTGACAACAATGCGAACTAGCGTGCGACTCTTGAGCCAGCCCAAATACCTAAACGATAGGCCAAAGGGGCGATCCAATCTCCGAACAGAAATCCTGGTCGAGCAGGAACGGTGCCCGCTTCCGACTCCAGCCCGCCTCTCTGACCAGAGCGCTCGCTTCGGTCTTTGGCCCACCTCCGGATGGCCTCTCTAATCGGAAGGCCTATCCAAACACCGCTTTTGATTCCAACCTGCGTCTCTGACCGGGGATACACCAAACCCCTGCTTACAGCTCTACTTCGACTAGCGCAATCAGAGCTAACTGGGACCAACCAACCGAGGACGCTGAAAGCTCTAGTTTGGTTTTGGTGAATTGATGAAACCCTAAGTGCTAACCTAGTTTATCAAGTGATCATGAGATAGGTAGCACACTTCAAGTAGAGAAGATAATGAAGATCATAGCATGATAATGGTGATGGCATGGAGATGATCAAGGGCTTAAACTTGAAAAGAAGAAAGAGAAAAACAAAAAGCTCAAGGCAAAGGTATAATTTGTAGGAGCTACTTTGTTTTAGTGATCAAGACACTTAGAGAGTGTGATCACATTTAGGTTTGATAGCCATACTATTAAGAGGGGTGAAACTCATATTAGAATATGGTTATCAAAGTGCCACTAGATGCTCTAACTCATTGCATATGCATTTAGGATCTAGTGGAGTGCTAACACCCTTGAAAATGTTTGTGAAAATATGCTAACACATGTGCACAAGGTGATACACTTGGTGGTTAGCACACTTGAGCAAGGGTGAAGAGAATGGAGGTGATGCCAGCGTCGGTCAAGTGATCGGACGCTGGATCCAAAAGCACCGGACGCTGACTGCCTGCGTTCGGTCGAGTTGACTGGTGGTACAGAGGCTAGAGTTTACCACCGGACGCTGGGCTGTGTCCGGTCGAGGTGGACCAGACGCGTCCAGTCGAGGAAAACCAATTTTTGACCCTTACTGTACTCGACCAGACGCTGAGGCTCCAGCGTCCGGTCAGTTTTACCGAAGCGTCCGGTCAGCTTCATAGCCGTTGAAAACTGACGAACAGCGTTTGAAGCTGGTGACACATGGCATCCATCAGTGGACCGGACACTGAGTCCAGGGTCCGGTCAAAAAGACCAGAGCATCTGGTCAGAGCGCAGTGTACCCAGTGAAGGGGTACAATGGCTCTATTTCGTGGGGGCTTCTATTTAAGCCCCATGGCCGGCTATGGCTCATATCTTTGGCCATTTTCATTGACATAGCAACCTTGTGAGCCTAGCCAAAGTCCTCCCACTCATCTCCATCATTGATTCATCATCATAGTGAGATTGGGAGTGAATCCAAGTGCATTGCTTGAGTGATTGCATCTAGAGGCACTTGGTGTTCGTGTTTTGCTGCGGATTTCGCTTGTTACTCTTGGTGGTTGCCGCCACCTAGACGGCTTGGAGCAGCGAGGATCGTTGAGAGGAGGTGGTGATTGTCTCTGGCTCCAATCGTGGTGATTATGAGGGGTTCTTGACCTTTCCCTGGCAGAGAGCCAAAAGGTACTCTAGTGGATTGCTCGTGGCTTGTGTGATCCTCATCTTATGTTGGTTGTGCGGCACCCTATTGAGGGTTTGGTGTGTGAAGCCAATTAGCGCGTGAACCTCCAAGTGAGTGAATCACCACAACGAGGACTAGCTTGCCGGTAAGCAAGTGAACCTCGGTAAAAAATCATTGTGTTCATCCTTTGATTCCGAGGTGATTGATCTTCATTGTTATTCATCCTTGTGATTGATTGGTTCACTCCTCTACACGGCGGTATAACTATCTTGATCGCTCTCTTTACTTTATTGCAAACTAGTTGACAAGCTCTTTAGTGTAACTAGTTGTGAGAGCTTGCTTGGTTGGTTGGTGTGGCTCTTTAGTTAGCCTTTGAGAGCACACTAACATAGGGTAGTGTCATACCTCTTGTGTGAATCGATACTATCTAAACTAGAATTGTGGTAGGTGGCTTGCATTTTGAGTAGGCTAGCGCAACACTTGCTTTGCCTCATAATTGTCTAAACTTTTGTTAAGTGTTGTTGTAGAAATTTTTATTAGGCTATTCACCCCCCCCTCTAGCCATTAGGACCTTTCAAGTGGTATCAGAGCCAAGGTCACCGTTATTTGAGGCTTAACAACCTTCGATGTTAAAATGGCTCAAATCAACAACACTAAGAAGCCACCCTAATTTGATGGCACAAATTATCCTTATTGGAAGTCAAAGATGACCACACACATCAAGTCAATCAATAGAAAGGTGTAGAAGGTGGTAGAAACCAAAATTGAGATTGGTGATCCAGAGAATCCCACCATGGCTGAAGAAGTACTTCTCCAAAACAATGACATTGCTCTTAGTACTATTCATGATGCAATTGATGAGAGAACATTTGAGCAAATCAAGAATATTGAGATGGCTCATGAAGCTTGGAAGAAGTTGGAAGAATCATTTGAGGGTACTCAAGCCGTGAAGGGTGCAAAGGCTTACATTCTCAAAGAGAAGTTTGCAAGCTTCAAGATGAAGGAGGATGAAAGTGTGCCGGAGATGTTTCATAGGCTTCAAGTGCTTATCAATGATCTCAAAGCACTTAGAGAAGAGGTGAAGGACAAGGACTTCTCCCACAAGTTCTTGAGATGCTTACCCTCAAGATTTGGTACATTGGTCACTATTCTAGTGAGGAGTGGTTTGGACACCATGACACCAAACCAAGTGTTGGGAGATATAATGACCGATGACACTTATAGAGATGATGATGAGAAGGAAGAAAAGAAGGAGAAGAAAGATGAGAAGAAGGATGAGATGAAGAAGAGCGTGGCATTCAAGGCCACATCATCCAAGGGCAAAGCTAAGCAAGAAACATCAAGTGAAGAACATGAATCATGGGATGATGATGATGATGAGAAAATGGCTCTATTTGTCAAGAGATTTGGCAAGTTCATGGTGAAGAAGGGCTACCGTGCTAGAAGAAAGAAGTCTTCATCAAAGAACAAAGAAGAGTCAAGAAGGTGCTTCAAACGTGGAAGCAAAGATCATCTTGTTGCTCAATGCCCATACAATAGTGAAAATGATGATGACAACAAGAAGAACAAGAAGAAGGACAAGAAGGAAAAGAAAGAGAAGAAGGACGAGATGGCCTTCAAGAAGAAGAAGGGTGGTTCATATGTAGTCACTTGGGATAGTGATGACTCCTCAAGTGATGATGATGATGATAGTGATGATCACAAGACCACCAAGAAGAAGGTTCTTGCAAGTATTGCCATCAATGAGAAGCCTTCTCTCTTCGAATCTTCATCATGCTTCATGGCTAAGGCCACTAAGTACATTCTTGTGAGGATGAAAGTGATGAAGAACATATTGATGATAATGAACATGAAAAGGAAAATGATAGTGATAGTGATGATGATGAACCTACTAAGGATGAATTATTTGACATGCTAGAAGATGCTAGAGAACACTTTGATATCAAGAGAAGGGAATGCAAAAGCTTGCGTAAGGAACTAAAAGCCCTTAAGCAAGCCTTTGATGAGCTCAATGCATCTCATGAAAGGCTAGAGGAAGCCAATGAGAAGCTTGGCAAAGCTCACAAAAAGCTTGAAAAGGCTCATTCCTCTTTGCTTGATGAGCAAAATAAAAAGAAGCATATTGAAACTTGCAATATAGGTTTAACTTGTGATATAATTGATACATCATTATCTATGCCTATCATTGTTGCTCCTACTAACCCTTCTTGTAGCACTTCCACTTCTACCTCATCTAGTAGTGATGGTCTCACTTGTGACACCTCACTAGTGGTTGAGAATGAGAACCTCAAGAAGGAGGTCACTAAGCTCACTCACACCTTAGCTAAGGCTTATGGTGGTGAGGACCGCTTGCTTATGTGCTTGGGTAGCCAAAGAGCTTCTCTCTACAAATAGAGATTGGGCTATACCCCCAAGAAAGGCAAAGCAGCCTTTGCTCCTCACAAGACTAGTTTTGTGAAGAACAATGGTTGGTTTTGCACTAGTTGCAAGCAAGTGGGTCACAAAGAGCAAGAATGCAAAAATAAGAACAAAAATGCTAATGTATCCTTTATTAAGCTTGATTCATGCTATATGCTTACTAAGGGTGCAAATGGTGTAAAGGCTAAGTTCATTGGCAAACCATGGATGGGCTCAAAGAAGAAAGCCATTTGGGTTCCAAAGAGCTTAGTAACTAACCTTCAAGGACCCAAGCAAGTTTGGGTACCTAAAAAGAATTGATCTTCTTTTATAGGTCAACTACAAAGCCGGAGGAAGGCATTGTGTTCTTGATAGTAGGTGCACTCAACACATGACCGGTGATGCAAGAATGTTCAACTCAATCAACACCAATGGCAATGATGGTTATGATAGTATCACATTTGGTGACAATGGCAAAGGCAAGGTCAAAGGACTTGGTAAGATTGCAATATCCAATGACATGAGCATATCCAATGTGTTGCTAGTAGAAAGCTTGAACTTCAATTTGCTATCCGTGGCTCAATTGTGTGATCTTGGATTCAAATGCATATTTGGGGTAGATGATGTAGAGATCATAAGTGTAGATGGCTCCAACTTGATCTTCAAAGGCTTTAGATATGAGAATCTATACTTGGTTGATTTCAATGCTAGTGAAGCTAGATTATCTACATGCTTATTCACTAAGTCTAGTATGGGCTGGTTATGGCATAGAAGGCTTGGTCATGTTGGAATGAAACAATTGAATAGATTGATTAAGCATGACTTAGTTAAAGGATTGAAAAATGTTGTGTTTGAAAAGAATAAGCTTTGTAGCTCTTGTCAAGCCGGCAAACAAGTTGGAAACACCCATCCTAAGAAAAGCATGATGAGCACTAGTAAAACATTTGAGTTATTACACATGGATTTGTTTGGGCCAACACAATACACTAGTATCGGTGGAAACAAATATGGATTTGTGATAGTGGATGACTACACTAGATACACATGGGTATTCTTTCTAGTAGACAAAAGTGATGTATTTGCAACATTCAAATCATTTGTCAAGGGCATTCACAATGAGTTTGAAACAACCATCAAGAGAGTTAGAAGTGACAATGGTAGTGAGTTCAAGAACACTAGAATTGATGAGTTATGTGATGAATTTGGAATTAGACATCAATTCTCGGCCAAGTACACACCTCAATCAAATGGCCTTGTTGAGAGAAAGAATAGAACACTTAGTGATATGGCAAGGTCTATGCTTAGTGAGTACAATGTGAGTCAATCTTTTTGGGCCGAAGCTATCAACACGGCTTGCTATTGTAGCAACTGCCTCTATTGTCACCGATTGAAAGAGAAGACACCATATGAGCTCTTGAATGGTAGAAAGCCCAATATTGCATATTTTTGGGTCTTTGGTTGCAAATGCTATATCTTGAAGAAAGGTATAGGATTGGGCAAGTTTGATAAGAAATGTGATGAAGGATTCCTACTTGGTTATTCCACTACAAGCAAAGCATATAGAGTTTGGAATTTGGATAGTGGTACTCTTGAGGAAGTTCATGATGTTGAATTTGATGAAACCAAGGGTTCACAAGAAGAGAATGAGAACTTGGAAGATGTTAGAGGCATTCAACTTTCAAATGCCATGAAGAACATGGATGTTGGTGAATTGAGGCCTAGGCAAGTGATTGATGATGAAGATGATCAAGTGCAAGTGCTCTCCAACTCAAATGTGCAAAATGATACAAATCAAACTAGTGCAAGTGACTCTCATGACATTGATCAAGATCAAGTGGCTAGTACATCATCTCAACCCAATGATCAAGCAAGTGCAAGCAATCAAGTTCAAATCCTCCAACCAACAAGTATTGCAAGAGATCATCCTTTAGACACTATAATTGGAGATATTTCAAGAGGTGTACAAACAAGATCAAGATTGGCATCATTTTGTGAACACTTCTCATTTGTGTCATCCATTGAACCAAAAAAGATAGATGAAGCTTTGAAGGATGTTGATTGGGTCAATGCTATGCATGAAGAGCTAAACAACTTCACAAGAAATCAAGTATGGGAAATGGTAGAAAGACCAAAGGGACACAATGTGATTGGAACCAAATGGGTCTTTAGAAACAAGCAAAATCAAGATGGGATAGTAGTAAGGAACAAAGCAAGATTGGTAGCACAAGGATATACACAAGTTAAAGGTCTTGACTTTGGAGAAACATATGCCCCGGTTGCTAGATTGGAAGCAATAAGAATCTTGCTAGCCTATGCTTGTGCTCACAACATCAAGCTCTATCAAATGGATGTTAAAAGTGCATTTCTCAATGGCTACATCAATGAAGAAGTATATGTTGAGCAACCTCCTGGTTTTGAAGATGACAAGAGGCCCAACCATGTATACAAGTTGAAGAAGGCATTGTATGGCTTGAAGCAAGCACCTAGAGCATGGTATGAGAGATTGAGAAATTTCCTACTCTCTAAAGGGTTCACCATGGGAAAGGTTGACACCACTCTTTTCATCAAGAAGATTGGAAAAGATCTATTTATATTGCAAATCTATGTTGATGACATCATATTTGGATCAACCAATCAAGAATTTTGTGATGAGTTTGGAAAGATGATGGCTAATGAGTTTGAGATGTCCATGATTGGAGAGTTGAGTTACTTCCTTGGTCTTCAAATCAAACAATTAAAGAATGGTACATTTGTGAGTCAAGGCAAGTACATCAAGGACATGATCAAGAAGTTTGGCATGATTGATAGCAAAATCATTAGCACACCAATGGGAACCAATGGTAACTTGGATAGTGATGCAAGTGGAAATATGGTAGATCAAAAGTTGTATTGGTCTATGATTAGAAGCCTACTCTATGTGACCGCATCAAGGCTGGATGTCATGTTTAGTGTATGCATGTGTGCAAGATTTCAAGCCTCACCAAGAGAAAGTCATTTGAAGGCTACAAAGAGGATATTGAGGTACTTGAAGCATACACCAAATGTTGGTTTGTGGTATCCCAAAGGAGCAAAGTTTGAGCTAGTTGGTTACTCCGACTCGGATTATGCGGGATGCAAGGTTGAAAGGAAGAGCACCTCGGGCACATGTCAATTGTTGGGAAGATCACTTGTTTCATGGTCATCAAAGAAGCAAAATAGTGTTGCATTATCAACCGCCAAAGCCGAATACATATCCGCCGGTAGTTGTTGTGCACAAATTCTTTGGATGAAGGCCACCTTGAATGACTTTGGAATTAAGTTCAAGAAAGTGCCATTGCTTTGTGACAATGAGAGTGCAATTAAGTTAACCAACAATCCGGTTCAACATGCAAGAACAAAGCATATTGATGTCCGCCACCATTTCATAAGAGATCACCAACAAAAAGGGGACATTTGCATTGAGAGTGTAGGCACCGAAGATCAACTTGCCGATATATTCACCAAGCCATTGGATGAGAAAAGGTTTTGCAAGCTAAGGAATGAGTTGAACATATTGGATTTCTCAAATATGTGTTGATGCACCCCCCACTCATATGACATGCCTCTCCTTCGAGCTATCTAAGGTAAAAGTTGATTGGCATGACATACATCCTTGCTAAGGACATGTTTAGTGCATCTAGTCATATTTTCAATCTTATTAGGACCTTGCAAGTGGTTCTATCTTATTAGGCTCATTCATGAAAATCAAATGAATTTTGATGTCAATATGGTATCACTATTGCTTCTATGCTTGACTTGATCTAGTGATGGCATATGACATGTTTATGGGCTTGTAAACCTAGTGTTTAATCTAGAAAATGAACTATAAGTGTTTAACTCAACATGGTACAAGATAACCCTTATTTGAAGGTGTGAAGAAGCTTGTCCTTGGATCAAACCGAGTTAAATATCTTTGGGAAATAATCTAGATTGGACTAAATTTTGGAAAATGACCCTCACCCCATTTGATTGACATTGATAATCTCGACCCTACAAGTAATTCTATCTACATTTAGAATCTTTGTGGTCATTGATGACAAAGGGGGAGAGAAATAAAGATAAGGGGGAAAGAGAAACAAGGGGGAGAGACAAAGATAAGGGGGAAAGAGAAACAAGGGGGAGAGAGAAACAAACATAAAGATATCTTGAAATATGACATAGGGGGAGAGATATAACAAAGGAAAGGGATCAACTAATTTTGAGCACACAAGTGATGAATGTTAGTTGTAAGATTGAATGGTGAAATGAAATCACTAGATAACTTTCATTTCCAAGTAAGTCTTTACAAGTGATATCTTTTCAAAGTATGTTTCCAAGTGATATTGAGCTAACCATGGTGCTAAGGATGGTATATTGGTGCACTCCGATTGGTATCACGCTTCAAAGGTCCATCTTTTATACCTTAGCATCATTTGGTAGACATTGACTCCTACATTTCCCATCTAAACATATGTGCAAGCTACAATCCAAATTCTTAGCACATATGTAGGGGGAGCAATTGCTACCACTTAGGATTTATGAAACTTGTCCATATCCTTTTACACATGGTAAATATGCTTGGGCAAGCAACATGGATTCAATTGAATTTCAATTCATATCTTTGTATAAGGGTTGTCATCAATTACCAAAAAGGGGGAGATTGAAAGCTCTAGTTTGGTTTTGGTGAATTGATGAAACCCTAAGTGCTAACCTAGTTTATCAAGTGATCATGAGATAGGTAGCACACTTCAAGTAGAGAAGATAATGAAGATCATAGCATGACAATGGTGATGGCATGGAGATGATCAAGGGCTTAAACTTGAAAAGAAGAAAGAGAAAAACAAAAAGCTCAAGGCAAAGGTATAATTTGTAGGAGCTATTTTGTTTTAGTGATCAAGACACTTAGAGAGTGTGATCACATTTAGGTTTGATAGCCGTACTATTAAGAGGGGTGAAACTCGTATCGGAATACGGTTATCAAAGTGCCACTAGATGCTCTAACTCATTGCATATGCATTTAGGATCTAGTGGAGTGCTAACACCCTTGAAAATGTTTGTGAAAATATGCTAACACATGTGCACAAGGTGATACACTTGGTGGTTAGCACACTTGAGCAAGGGTGAAGAGAGTGGAGGTGATGCCAGCGTCGGTCAAGTGACTGGACGCTGGATCCAAAAGCACCGGACGCTGACTGCCTGTGTCCGGTTGAGTTGACTGGCGGTACAGAGGCTAGGGTTTACCACCTGACGCTGGGTTGTGTCCGGTCGAGGAAAACCAGTTTTTGACCCTTGCTGTACTCGACCGGACGCTGAGGCTCTAGCGTCCAGTCAGTTTTACCGGAGCGTCCGGTCAACTTCATAGCCGTTGAAAACTGATGAACAACGTTTGAAGCTGGTGACACATGGCATCCATCAGTGGACCGAACGCTGAGTCCAGGGTCCGGTCAAAAAGACCGGAGCGTCCGGTCAGAGCGCAGTGTACCCAGTGAAGGGGTACAACGGCTCTATTTCGTGGGGGCTTCTATTTAAGCCCCATGGCCGGCTGTGGCTCATATCTTTGGCCATTTTCATTGACATAGCAACCTTGTGAGCCTAGCCAAAGTCCTGCCACTCATGTCCATCATTGATTCATCATCATAGTGAGATTGGGAGTGAATCCAAGTGCATTGCTTGAGTGATTGCATCTAGAGGCACGTGGTGTTCGTGTTTCACTGCGGATTTCGCTTGTTACTCTTGGTGGTTGCTGCCACCTAGATGGCTTGGAGCAGCGAGGATCATCGAGCGGAGGTGATGATTGTCTCCGGCTCCGATCGTGATGATTGTGAGGGGTTCTTGACCTTTCCCCGGTGGAGAGCCAAAAGGTACTCTAGTGGATTGCTCGTGGCTTGTGTGATCCTCATCTTGTGTTGGTTGTGCGGCACCCTATTGAGGGTTTGGCATGTGAAGCCAATTAGCGCATGAACCTCCAAGTGAGTGAATCGCCACAACGAGGATTAGCTTGCCGGCAAGCAAGTGAACCTCGGTAAAAAATCATTGTGTTCATCCTTTGATTCTGAGGTGATTGATCTTCATTGTTATTCATCCTTGTGATTGATTGGTTCACTCCTCTACACGGCGGTATAACTATCTTGATCGCTCTCTTTACTTTATTGCAAACTAGTTGACAAGCTCTTTAGTGTAACTAGTTGTGAGAGCTTGCTTGCTTGGTTGGTGTGGCTCTTTAGTTAGCCTTTGAGAGCACACTAACATAGGGTAGTGTCATACCTCTTGTGTGAATCGATACTATCTAAACTAGAATTGTGGTAGGTGGCTTGCATTTTGAGTAGGCTAGCGCAACACTTGCTTCGCCTCATAATTATCTAAACTTTTGTTAAGTGTTGTTGTAGAAATTTTTATTAGGCTATTCACCCCCCCCTCTAGCCATTAGGACCTTTCAGACACCCACTCGGTAAGGATAAGGAAATAGATGAAGAAAGTAAGGTAGGTCACCCAAGTCAACCGCAATGCCAAGGACCGTACCCTGTACACCTACAGGACAGTACCCTACAACCTCCTTGGCATGACAGAACCCAAGCAGAGTTGTAGGCGCCGACATTTTCCTCTATAGTGTTGTGGGCGCCATCAACTCCCATACTAGACAAATATAGTAAGGCTCCCCCACGTGCCTCTGAGGCATCAATAGTATTGTGGGCGTAGGTATTTATCGTACTAGGCGAACATGGCAAAACCCCTTACATGCCTCTAGATATCAACAGTATGGCAGGCACCGACGTCTGCCATACCTGAAGAAGACAACACAACGTCCCATGTGCATCTGACATTCAACAGTATTATGGGCGCCTACCATCATCTTGTACCCACCGGTGTAGGCAGCAAGACTTAGCACCGTACGCACTCTGTCCCTCTCACTTGTAAGGCCATCCCCTTCATCTATAAAAGGGGATGCGCTCTCTCCTAAAAGACAGTTCATTTAGATCGATCAATTTTACTAGTTCACAACAACAGAACCACCAGGTTCAAACAACAAGCACACGCTCAAACACTTAGCACATAGCGGAGCTCCCGTCACTCTCAGCCCCTCTGACCAGAGTCCAACCAGACCTCTTGTACCCCCCCCCATCTTTCTCCTTCTCGTTTGTAACCCCACTACAAACTTCAAGCACCTAGGCTCAGGAATAAAGTCACCGACCGACTTAAACTGGACATAGGGCACATTGCCTGAACTAGTATAAACCCTATGTTATTGAGCGCTAGGCCACATCTGATCACAACGTATGGCAAAACTATAAATATTTACGTGTTGGTCACTTTCTGCAACAACATGCACCTACTCAGTAAAATAGGATGCACTTGTTAATACTTTAATACCATACTCCTGAAAATGCTTACAAGGATGCATTCATCATGTTTTATCATATTATACGTGTCGTTATACATGCATTCGCAATATCTTATTCCATGATCATGCATATAGGATTGGCCGAGGAGATAACGTTGCTAGAATTCAACGAAGAAGATGAAGGGGATCAGCAGGAGACTCCTCGAGCCGTAGCTCCCAAAGAAGAGGAGTAGAATCCAGAAGAGCTCCTAGAGTGCCCTGATCACCACCCCACCTCTTTTCTCAAAGGCAAGCCAGAGCATTCTAAGTCTCCCAATATTTTACAAAATATTACTTGGGTCCTTTATGATTGATGCCTTAGGTTATAAGAGTTGACTAGAAACACTTGATGCATGGAACTACCTTGTCCAGATAATACACCTTTAACCCTATGTAGGTCTAGGATTGAATATATGCTTGGCCATGCTTAGACCGGTAGAAGTCGGGTGATTTCATGTCACCTGCGAGATATAGGTGGATACCGAAGCACTGTTGGCTATATTTGCTATCGTGGAAGAGAACCATGGGGTAATATAAATGGAGGACGGGCAGAGTCTATGTGTAGGTTGACTCATGTGATTCCGTCTGTGCTGATTAAGGATCGTACCGTTGTTGGTGTTGTTTGACAAGATTGAACGCATGCCTATCACTTAGCTGGCCAGATAACTCATTCTGGCCACGAAGCAGAGTAGCTCAACTCAATTTGGGCCCCACTCTATCAAAGTGCGCACTCTAGATGGTAGTATAGATGTGTGGGGAGCCAGGCGTGAACCCAAGGGCAGGGTAGTCCTGATCATCCTGACAGCTGGTTGTCCCTAATTGTGCGGCGCTGGGTGAACCCACGAAATGTGTAATTGAGTTGTACCAAAGGTGACCGTTGATCTGGTCTACCTGGTTTTGCGTTAGGAATAAATTCCGAGCTGGTTGAAATCAATTTGAATCGTTGTCTCTCCCGGATAGTGAGAAACTTGGCTAGTACCAGCATCGTAGTAATTATATTATGGAATATGATGGTTCGGATAAACATGGAATTACTACACCAGCTATGGTTACTATTGTATGCTCTTAAAATGATATACCACATGTTTGGCACTAGATAGATGCTAATCGCTTTTTATGCAAAATATTGTCAAGCTACCTCCACTTGAAAGCCTTGCATAATCCTTAGAGTCAATTTATTTCTGGTTTATGATGGGTAAGTCTAGCTGAGTACCTTCTCGTACTCAGAGTTTTATTCACATTGTTGTAGATGGTACCGTCTATCATGGATATTGCAAGAATTGCTTCTATCCCGCCGTGGATGAGGAGTGAGCCTTGGGCAGACATCTTTAACAATTCCTCCATTATGCTTTCGTGGATTGTGATCATGTGTTGGCACCGTATTTGAACTATGTTGACAAATGCTACCTTCAAACTTTAATTTGCTTCCGCTACTATCCATCAAACTTGGTTTGTAATAACTTTATTCCGTACTCTGATGATGGAACTGTATATGTGAACTTTATGTAATGTGTGACATGTATGTTGAATCATGTATGATCTTGGTTGTATGTGGATCGTTTATCGTGACCCGTCATGGTACTCAACGGACTACCGGGTTTATATGGGCTCAAGTATGATAGTGCGACCGCTTGCGGGCTGCCATTGTACTTGTGCTCTTATAAATTGGTTAGTTCTGCGACATTTTCACAATGTCTTGGCTTTTAGTGTGGATACTTGAAGACTATGGTACTGATAATTGGATATTAAAGCATGTTGTGGACATGGAGGAACTGTTTGGACACATGAATATTAAAGTTGGTTCTGAACTTTGTAATGCAGAGTACAGAGTGATTACAGTTCACCTAGAATCGAATTTCATTTTCCTTGTTGGGAAGGATAGAACACTGATTGCATATGACATGGACCGTAGAGAGGTTCATGTCATCCATGCCCGTGTCATTCGCTTTTGTAGATCAAGAGGTTATTTCCATATGAATAGGTCTTACTATCTTTCTTATATTTCCTTATTCATGGAGTCATTAGTAGAGTAGTAAAGGTGCATTTGTTGTATTTCGTCGTCACGACAGTCTTTGCTTAGGTAGGGAGTTGTTTCCATTCTATGTATGTATAGGCCAATTTTGTCTTGTTAACTAAAGGAATGGTATGTTCAATATTATTAATTCTGCTGCTTTGTTCAGGTTGTGGATCAGAGATGAAGAAGAGGGGTTCCATGGTGTAGTGGCTACCAATCTGAGGAAAGCACTAATTATATTGATTTTTCCTTGCAAGCAGGAGTGCCACATAGAAGGAGCATAGCTACGTTGTTTCGTTATGTAAGTCTATATAGATTAGTACCTTTAGTATGCTCTATGTACCGCTTGTGTTAGGACATTAGTTGAGAAAGATGTTATGGTAGCATCCATTGTTATTGTAAAAAGTACTCTTGTTTGTGAACATGATTTCTGGATGCAATGATTATATATTTGTATGCTTTGTGTTCATGAAGCTATTTAGAGTCCAGCTGAATTAGTAACTATTGTGAAACCGGATGAAATTTTGTCTTCGTCAGCTATAAGCGCCATTCATTATTTTCTTATCACCACCACCGGTGGTGGTTCAATTGTTCAACATCGTCGCTATATGTATGATGCTATAGAGATCAAAAGTATATTACCGCTGAATCATTTACTAACCCGACATCGACTAAACGATCATCAAAGGTGGATCATGGTGCAAGGCGATGGTGACCATGACCTTTGTACTGGCGGTTCATACGCTGAAGCGATGGTGGTGTTAACCTCTACATAGACGTCTTGGCCATCAAAGGGACAGCGAACCCGCACCATAGACAGTCGAGTCGAAGTACAAGGCGATGGTGTTGGTGACCACTACACAAGCGGTTGATGTGCGCACACGATGGTCTTGATAGCTTCAACATAGGCGGATAATTTGCCAATGTGGCGGTGTTAGTGTATACCCATAGTCGGGTCATGCTCCAATGCGATGGAAGTAAGGAGCTTATCACAGATGGATGATAAGCCAATACGGAGGTGTAGTGTACACCACAGTCGGTCTCATATGCCGACGGTGATGGCTATGACTATCATTGTTGATAGCTTACTGCCGAGGCCAAAATTGACTGTGATGGGGTTACGATGTGGCTATGAAAGGTCTGAGTGTAGTAGTGTTGGACGCGGGGTGTTACAGATGGTATGAGAAGCATCAACTCTTGCTGCATGTGCCCGTGGAGAGGTGTACCAAGGGGTGATCCTAGACTTCTGCCACATATATGTGGTGAGCTGCCGAGGGCGTCAGCCCTTAAGGGGGGTGAATGTAACAGCCAGCCTGTAAGAAGCCTCTAGTAGTTGTGAAGTTGGCCCAAGTGGCATATGTGGTGTTGTTGTTAGTGGGTTTAGTACCACCTTGGAAGTTTTGGAGGGTGAAGGTCAGCTTATAAGTCTTGTCGTTCCAAACGTAGCACCTCCGGGTTAACCCTTTTACACGAAGCGAGGATAAAAGTATAAGAGATGTGCTACGCGTATGTAGGCCCATTCCACATGCGGACCTAGGCCATATAAGTAGTTTTGGGCGTAGGGTGTTACATTCAAACTGAACTTTGGGACCATATATTATTTTAAATAAAAAAAGATATCAATTGCAATGCTTTAGATCTTTTTGAGAGCTATAGATTTAGTTTTAGTCATTTCTCCGTCAAGATCGTTTAAAATTTTTGAAAATTTTGAATGTCAAAATATGAGAACTTCAAACAAAATTTGCGGATCTAAATGATTTCAAACGAAAAATTAGTCGGCTACAAAGTTGTATATATCTTCGAGATATATAACTTTGATATAATTTTTTTCTTGATTCGACTTTGTTGGAAAAAAAACTATGAATTTTAGTGTGATGCACCTATTTTTTTAAAAGGCTCTATATCTTGCTGTCTCTAAAAATCAATTTCTAGAGACGACTTTAGATCTAGCCGCCTCTAAAGATAAAGGTATTTTTACAGGCAACTAAAAATACCAGCTGCATCAAAAAATAGTTTTGTAGAGACAAGTTGTTTTGGAAACCATTTAGAGACACTTTAGATAGAGTCACACCTCTATAAAAAATAGGGACTTTCTAAAAGTCAGTTATGTATCAGTCTCGTAAGAAAAAGAAACCACCTAAAGTGGAACTTGCGCGATAAATTTGTACGAAAAAGAAATTCAATAAGAAGATTGGAGTTAGTGCCGAGGAGCACTCAAACCTTTGCTGCTTGCATGTGTACCGTCCCGGCAAGTAAGATTTTATTGATTCTCCAAGTTTTTTATACTAAAGTTTAGGTAATCCCAATTTCAAACAACCCAGTTTAGAAGAAGCCACCCAATTTATGAAAAGGTTATAAGCTAGCTCCTGCAGCTGTTGTAGCTTTATAAAATCCTTGAAGGATCCAAACACACGGTCTTCTCAAATCGAGGAACATACCAGTGAATACTCTAAATAGTAGCATACGTACACCTTGTTATCACCATGTATTCTTCAGTTAAACATGACATAAGAACTTGGTTGTGCTTGGGTTGTCAAACATCTCACACCGCTCGAACAGTATTCCTTGCTGACACCAATCTTGGGCACAGTATCATAATAGCGTGTTCTTATCCAGAAAATGCACACCTGGCACCAATCCAGTTATGCCCCACCATCAATCGATCTAAAGAAGTGATCTGTATATGTATCTGGACCCTAAAATAGTTGCAACAGTTACTTCAGCCCGATGCATAGTCAGCTCTTGCTTTAGTTTATCAACAATAATGGAGGTGACTATCAGTACTACTTAGGGTATTTAATCTAACGTTCTACAGCTTGCCACGTAAGTAAGATGTTGCAGCAGAGAAAACCATGCATGATACATGCACATATATATGTATGTATGTATGTAAATAGTCGTTCTTAATTGGCTATGTTGTCATCAGATACACCATGACCTCACCGATACATATTTTTAGTTTACCAGGCTATTTTTTATACACCGACAGCGTAGTAGTGATATGTTCCTTCGGAGTGTCCCTGTCAATGGTTCTAAATCCGTTCGTGGTTTTTTTTAATCGGCGGGTGTAACACACACAGAACATACACCATTCAATACGTAGTTAAATAAAAGTTTAAAAATAAAACAGCTACAACATTATCTTAACTAGAGTATGCGAAAATTGAACAACAAAACAAGGGGCCATTTGGTAGAGCTTCTCTACTAGTACTACCAACACCTTCATCAACTCTTCAACCTGAACTTCAAAACTGAAACAACTTCAAACCTAAGGAGCTTCACCTGGCTCTCCTCGTTCCGGTGGGCTCATCGCGTGTTCAATGGTAGATCTATATGGTCACTGCCACAAAAAGATTTTAGGAGACATGCGCTTTTTATTTTCAGAGACGGGCATAAATTTTACTTGTGTCTTCCAAAATAACTGACGATTTATGGAGACGATCATTTTTTTTTGCAAATACACTCAAAAATTGTCTATCTCTCAAAATTGATTTACAAAGGTAGTTATTTTACTAACAGAGACAGTCATAAATGTCCACCTCCGAAAATGGATTTACAAAGGTGGATATCTTAAGATGGAATACGCCCGTCTCTGTTAATAGCGATTTTCAGAGACAGACGTCTTAAGATGTCCAGCTCTGTAAATCCTTTTTCAGATGCGGGTATTTTTTTATTGTCTCCGTAAGTAAAATGACTGCCTCCGTAAATCAATTTTGAGAGGCGGACAACTTTTGAGTGTATCCGTAAATAAAATGAACACCTCCGTAAATCGTCAGGTATTTTGGGAGGCATGCAAAAATTTTGCCCGCCTTTGAAAATAAAAAGGGCATGGCTCCTAAAATCTTTTTGTGGTAGTGAGAGAAAAACAAAAAAAGAGAAAAGGTACTATAGATATTTTACCCTTTTTCAACTGCGAGGTAAAGATGCTTTACCAAACGCAAAGCAAAAAAAATTATTTATGGAGAAACCATAGCTGAAGCTGTTTTAGTTAAAGCTGAAGCTATACCAAACAAAGTCTTCTTTCATGACGACAATAAGGTGGATGGATGGGGCTGCTGCTAGGACGCAAGGAGGAACGCCTACTTCCACTATAATGCATGCATAACGTTAGACAGGCTACTCCAACTCTTGTTCGTTGTGCCGCGTTGTCTAGTTGTAACGCTGTATGATCTTTTACTCTTGGTTGAACATGGTAGATTTACTATCGTAGCACATTTGTTCCCTATAGATATCGACATTAGAATCAAACTTATATATATTGTATAGACCATTGTCAATGTGTCCTGAACGCCAAAAAATTACTACGAATATAATATAGGTTTTTTATTATCACTCCTCGCTATACAAATGAAAAGCAAACTGCATTGTTGACTTCAATCCCGATTTGGTTTTTTTGAAAGGAAAACCGACACGGTTGAATCTTAAGTGGACTGCATGTTTTTATTTTCTCGTCCTAGCTTGGCTTGGTTAGCTGACGCGTTTCCGTGACAGCATGCACAGTGCTGCACCGGCACCAACTGCCAAAACCACGCGATTTGGTCGCACCTGAAATCACCACGAGTAGTCGTACGTGTACATAAAAATATACACAGGCAGTTCACTAGCCTAGATCTGAACATCACTGTCGGTTTAAAAACCCACTTCACTGTTGAATTTTGAACCGACAGTGGCATACTGGTAGTGATGGGGGTTGACATCACTGCCGGTCCTTAAAAACCGACATTGATCTACAGGAAACCGTATCGGTTCCTGGCTCTTTCCGGCAGTGTCCAGTTGAACAACACTGCCGGTTTATAGTGCCAATCGACAATGACGGTTCCTTTAAGAGTGTCGGTTCTTAGCACAAGCCAGCAGTGTTGAGCAAGCCTACACTGTCGGTTCATGGATTAAACCGGCAGTATTGTAGTAAATATCAGTGTCAGTTCATGGATTAAACCAATAGTGTTCTTGTAACTATCAGTGTCGGTTCATGGTTCAAGCCGGCAGTGTTGAGCAAGACAACACTGTCGGTTTGCTTTTAACCGGCAGTGATGGTTACGACAACACTTACGGTTTATTGCTAACCGGCGGTGATGGTCCGTTCGTATTTTATTGTTTTATAATTTATTTTAATTTATATTTTTTCGTGGAATCAGGTTTCACTTTATATACGCTACGTAGACGACAGATCCATCAATATTAAACATTACAAATGTTACGATTACAATTCAAATGTTCTTATCCACATCTCGATCCCTCAAAATAAAAAAGAAATGTTCTTAGACTTCACACATGCTTCTGGGACTTCCTACAATAATCTGGTGAGCCGCTCTGGGCCATACTGGTCCTTGTACTTCATGGATTGTGCAATGAAAAATACTCTATCTTTTTCCAATACCTCGGCTAAGATGAATTTTGCCAGCTTTGATTGTAGTGCGACGATCTCCATGTCTAGCAGCCTTTCGTGCTTAAATTTCTTGCGCTGTCGTTCAAAAAAAGATGATATCCAAAGAGGAACAGTAAATCATTTTGTTGAATTATTAACAGACATAAATGAAATGGAGATTATACACACCAACTTATCGGCTTCTTCCAATTTCCCGCCGATGTAGCGAAGCATTGCCCACATTACATAAAACCCGCATTTATTGTTTTCCACCGGCTGTGATAGGTACTTCCCCTCCATTTCGACAACCTTGAATGGGACCGGTGTCCCACCGATATGTCTTCTTCGGACACTGAGCAACATTAAAAGGAGAAACATTAGAAAGCGGTATGTGTGATTAGAAAATAATAGTTATTAGGATCCCTTACTAATTCGGCACTGCCACCAGTGCATCCAGATGATGAAATGGTTTTTTCTTCGAGTCCCACACCTCGAGCAAATTTTTGGCAAGATTAACACAAATGAAGATGAAATGGTTGCTGCAATCACAGAATCCTAATTATCAAATAATCTTAATGAAAAAAGAAGCATGAAATTAAAAGCCGAGAACACATACTCGTAGTTGTAGGCTAGAAGTATGTGGGTTTTCTTCTTCATCGTGAATTCGTCAAAAACAACAATCAATCTCTGTTTTAGGTCTTCCACGTCACATCCATAGAGGCCTAGACATATCCTCTCATTGAGTCGCATAGGGTCCAAGAAGCCTATGTAATCCCATTTGCTTTTTAGAATGCAAAATTTTGCTATACACCTACATAAAATCATAGGAAGTGCTCAAAAGTTAACAATTTATGTCTCGAGAGAGTAGTTAATTGTAATATCGTGCGTGTAGGGTACTTACATAGTCCACAACATCAACATTTGAACATCGAGAGAGCGTTTCTAGTATAGCTGAAACAAGCACTCCCACTCGACATCGAACTTCTCTTCTTCAGGATATTGGAAAACATGTGGCGAATAGATAATAACCTCAAAACCAAAGTCGTCCATCTTTGTTGCTTGAGCCATGTAATATTCATGTAACTAGCGCATATATGTTGTTAGATTTTTATACTCATGATTGGAAACCAAAAGATTGTCCCTTTCATACTTCATTGCCGGTGTTCCCGTCCCTTGTACATCATAATAGATGTTCGCGGCCTCTTCCATGGTTAAATCAGGGTTGTCTTCGACTAACTTCATAATGTTCCTTAAATCTTTATTGTATATTTCTTCATCTCTTATTGTAGCGTATTTATTCTGTGTTTGCCTTTCGAATTCGGACTTCAACAAAAATGGAGGCAGTGAGGCACATAGATTGAAGAAACTAACACAATCTTCCTTCGAGATGTGTGCTATAAATTTGTCTTTCATCAAGGTGGTAACGCTGCCACTGAACGGCCTTTTTCTTTTATGTTGGTCCACTTTGGGAGCATTAGCGACCGAATCCAAGGACCTTTTCTGCAACTACGAGGATGTCCTTAATCTTGTTTTGGGCTGAGGTAGAGGAGGAGGATGACGATGAGAATTCTGTTTTCCTGGCGCTGATGAAGATGGAGGAGGAGGAGGAGGAGTCTCTTTTCTCGGGGATGATAAAGATGGAGTCGGACGAGGAGGAATAGAAGGATACCTCTATCTTCTTGGGGGTGATGGCTCTAGATGAGGAGGGGAGTGATCTCTATTGGGAGATGGTGAGTCATCGTCGCGGGTGGGCGAAGACTCGCAGTCGTCCTCATCATCAGAGGACAATTGATGGTCAAGCTTAATGAAGCGCTTATGCCAGGTGACTTGAGAGCCCTTGTTTTGACCAAGTTTCGGCCAGTCTTCCGCTACGGGGTACTCAATGGGTATCTTGTTATACTTCTTATCAAGTATTCTATCAATGGTGACACGAGCGTACCCTAGTGGAATTGGGTGGCCATTAATTGTCCTGTCTCCCACAGGCCAGGCCTGGCCAAGTGCCACCTTGTCATTTGTCCATTCCTGACGTATGTACAACCTGACATTGATGGGTTCAATGATGTTGTCCACTGAATGAGGCACATTCGCCTCTTCTTCATCGAGCGGGGTCGATCTGTAGCTGCTGCGACCCCTAAACTGTGGGCTAAAGACACTAGGAGTAGGGTTTTGTGGTACTACTAACCCCTTGGACAGCAAAATTTGCTCGACTCGTGCTTCAACGGTCACCTCAATCCGTGCTTCCATTCTATCTTTCATCTCTTTTAGTCTCCTCAAATACTCTGCCTCATGTTCCGCTCTACCCCTCGAGCGGCTCTAGTAAGTGTTAGATTCTTGGAGGAATGCTAGTTTTCAAGGAACAACACCAGTTCCTCTAGTGCAACCAGGGTGCTCCTTGGTTCCAAGTGCTTGGGTGAGCACGTCTTTCTCCCTATTAGAAGTGCAAGTCCCTTGCCTCACCTCCTCAGTTACCTGGGAGATCCTCTGGATGAGTTCGCTCATGGGTTGATTTGAGGAGTTAAAGCTCCCATCCTCGGCGTGTCGTACATTTCTCCCCATACAGTATAATACCGATCTAGGCTCCTAATCGGCAGTCTCAACCTGAACGCCTTCCTCAGCAAGGCGATCCATCTTTTGAAGTTCTGCTTCAAATTCTGGCATCTTTTTGGCGTAGCCACGAGAGCTGAGATGATGAGGATTCGTCGCTTTCTATGAATTCTCCTTATTCTTCCTACTTAGTTCTAAGTACTCCTCGGATAACCTATATTCTTTGAAATTCTGCCAGAAGTCCTTCTGCTTGCTCAACTGTCCACCATCGAAATCTGGCTCTTTATTTTGGAGGACAAAATTCTTGTACAATGTCCCCTTGAAATTCTTGAAGCATGTCCCTATGATTTCTTTTGTTTTTTTCTTGACTAACTCCCTATCATACTCAGCTAGGAAAGTGAAATACTCTGGGATCTTGACATCCCATATGTAATCCTTCTCGCTTTCGAGAACCCTCCATCGGTCATCATCTTTCCCAATCCACTTCCTGTACTTAATCGGGATGAAGTCCCTAACAAGTAACCCGAGGATAGTCTTGTATTTGGTCAAAGCTATAGGCGGTGAGAGTGGATCCCCGAATTCATCGAACTCAGTAATGTGCTAGTGTGCATTCCTACCAATAGGAATCTTTGACACGCCTCGCTTAGATCTGGCCTTCCTACTACCCGAACCCTCTGGCTCCTCGGGCGGCGGAGGCTCCTGCTAGAGACACCAAGTAAGCCATGACCTCTCAATTGATTAGCGTGTGTGGCTACATAGTGACATGATACCAAAGTTACCTAGCCATCTTGGTTATTTTGACCTAGATCGAGTAGGCCGAACGGGGTCCATGGCTGCTCGTTCTCATCGACCTGATTGACACCGTCACCATTTGTCGGATCATGTGGCTGTCCTGTCCCAGCGATATCAGCCACTTCTTGTTGCCGATCAGTTCTTTGGCGACAGGGTAACAAGCGACGATGAGTCATGGCTGTGACACGATCGTGGTTAGTTTTGGTCGTGGACAACTACTAATAGCATATGTTCATATATATAATATGTTTAATGCAAAGTCCAATAATAAGTCCACATACAACAAAGTCAAATAATAGCATATGTTCACCTAGAACAAATTCATTATTTGATTGACCACATACAACAAAGTCCACCTACTGTTCTACAAAACTAAGCCTACATCAACTTCCAAATAAGAAAAGCGATGATCATAGCCATAAATAAAAGCATGATATCTTTCCAAGACCAAGGAGCAATTCTCCTAATCTTCACATCTCCGGCGGGTGGCTTCTCTTCGATCTCCAGTGACAGCGGATGGCCATGGTTTGCATTCATTGGACCATAGTAGGCCGGTTGCCCATGGTTTGCAAGGTAGGCCGGATGACTATAGTAGGCCCTCAAAGCTTTAGCTTCTGTGTTGTATTTTTTGTGCAAATTACTAGGGTAGCGATTGACTTGAGCATATGAATCTTCCTAGGTTCGATAAATCCCAGGCATGTGACCAACATGCACTACATACCATGCCATGGTTGCCTATACATTTAAGTAAATTAGGCATGTGGTAAGTGGTAATGGTAACTCACTGAACAAGAGTTATTATTCAAGTTATATGGCCAAACTAAATCTATTTAATGTTCTTTATCCTTGACATTCTAAACTAAATCTATTTAAGCAAGAGCAGAAATTCTTATCTAACTCTTACACAAATAGAACACTCCCTACCATCACAAATAAGACGTCCACAGTCATTAACGTGTACCTTTGACTGCTAGTTTCCATTGCTTGCAATAATTACAAAGTATAGAGATATCATAACATTATGCAACTACTATTCGAGACAGATATGCTCATATCATTGTCACATATTCAATCTAACTATGTCAAGAGGTGTTGATGATCAATGTTTAAATACTTAGACTGCACACAGCGCAAAAGGTCACTTAGCTGTGACTCGAGGGAATAACTTGTTGCGATAATATGCAAATAACACCAATGGTTCTTAAACAGTTTAGGGCCATGATTACTAGGTCCTCAACAAATTAGTAGGTAGCATAATCTCTTTAGGAAAAAACTAACTGGTTTATGTAATAGCATGTACATATAAGGATAGCTAAACCAAGGAGTAACAGCATGTAACTCAATCGAATAGGAATCGGCTGCTATTGGGAAGACAACAACCGTGGGGCATTTCATCTAACACTTAGCGGGCCGTGAGCCACGCACTCACCGTGGGGGTGGGAAAGCAGCTGTCCGTGCACGCTCCTAAAGGCCTCGGCGGTGCTCCAGCATCGGGCGGTGGACGGCGTGGGGAGTGCTTCGGCGTGGGGTGGTGCACGGGCGTCGGTGTCGAAGAAGAGGAGCGCGGGGCTGGGAACGGCGGCACGGGGTATGGTGGATGGTTGCTCCAGCGTGGGGTGATGAACGGGCCTCGGCTTCAAAGAAGAGGAGCGCGGGGTTGGGAACGGCGGCGCGGGGGGCGGTGGACAGGTGCTCCGGCGTGGGGCGGTGCACAGGCGTCGGCATCGAAGAAGAGGAGCGTGGGGAACGGTTGGCGCAGGGTTGAAATTTGGATAATTTCAACCCGCGGTGGCCTTTTATACCAGACCTCATCACTGCCGGTTCTAATTAGAAACCGACAGTGATGGTGGTACATCACTGTCAGTTGTAAGTAGGAACTGACAGTGATGGTGGTACATCACTGTCGGGCCATTCTTTAAACCGGCAGTGATTTCCTTGTAGCGGTTACAGCATAAGTAACTTATCTTTTCCACTTCTTTCGAATACCTCCTACTAGCTCAATGGTTAAGACCCCGCAACTTAGCCCCCGATACCCATGTTCGAATCCCAGGCGGCCCAGTTTTTTTGGTTTAATTTTATAATTTATTAAGCGGTCTAAAGGTCAATCTAAAGGTCAAAAAGATAAAATAAATATGTTGCATCCCTGAATCGAACCGAAGCCTACAAGTTCCAGAGCATCTTAGATTTTTCTAATCATTTTTTATTAATTATATTTTTTTGTGTGCTGAATGAGACAAAAGAGGGTGAATTTCATCTTGGACCCAATAGATTTTTTCATCCACCTCCACAAAATTCTTATCCCTAGGGCACATTAGATCCTATATAAAAGTTTAGCACCATTCCGGATCTTTTCGTGCGTAGACTCAGTTTAACCTATAATTAAACGGTCTTGTCGCGCGAAAATTCAATTAAACCTCATAAAGTAGCAAACCATCTCCGAAAAATCCAAAACTTGGTGTTTCTTTCACACGTGGCACGTGCAAGCCTAAGAAAAAGTTTGAGACCAATACAACATCAGAATGCATATGAACCACAGAAACCTTGATAACCTATGTGTATAGTCATGGTACGATGAAAGGGCACATATACCTCTATGAAGCAAGTATACTCTGCCTATGTTGAAATGGCTTGAAATTTTTTTGGCAAGCTTGTACACCCAAATTAAGATCCCACACAGGATCTTAGGTTTTTCTAATCATTTTTTTATTAATTATATTTTTCTGTGTGCTGAATGAGATAAAAGAGGGAGAATTTCATCTTGGACCAATAGTTTTTTTTCATCCACCTCCACAAAATTCTTATCCCTAGAGCACATTAGATCCTGTGTAAAAGTTTGGCACCATTCCGAATCTTTTCGTGGGTAGACTCAGTTCAACCTATAATTAAACGGTCTCGTCGCGCAGAAATTCAATTAAACCTCATAAAGTAGCAAACCATTCCGAAAAATCCAAAACTTGATGTTTCCTTCACACGTGGCACGTGCAAGCCTAATAAATAGTTTGAGACTAATACAACACTGGAATGCATATAAAACATAGAAACCTTGATAACCTATGTGTATAGTCATGGTTCGATGAAAGGGCACATGTACCTCTGTGAAGCATGCATACTCCGCCTATGTCGAAATGACTTGAAATTTTTTTGGCAAGCTTGTACATCCAAATTAAGACCGCACATAGGATCTTAGGTTTTTCTGAGAAGTTTATTTATTTATTATATTTTTCTCTATGCTGAATGAGATAAAAGAGAGTGAATTTCATCTTGGACCCAACAGATTTTTTCATCCACCTCCACAAAATTCTTATCCCTAGGGCACATTAAAGCCTGTGTAAAAATTTGACACCATTCTGGATCTTTTCGTGGGTAGACTCAGTACAACCTATAATTAAACGGTCTTGTCGCGCGGAAATTCAATTAAACCTCAGAAAGTAGCAAACCATCTCCGAAAAATTCCAAACTTGGTGTTTCCTTCACACGTGGCACGTGCAAGCCTAAGAATAATTTTGAGACCAATACGACACCGGAATGTATATTTCTAATTGCCCAATAAATGTTACACGAATTACATGCATGACAATAATTAAACACACAAAGTCGTATATATTAAAATTAAAACCCAATCAAACTACGACCTTGAAAACCTAGCTAAATAAACATTAATTACTATCAGAATCACTACCGGGATCGATCGGGCCACGCACACTAACATGCCTCTGTAGCCATATATGGTAATTGATGTCACGGATTATGTATCCGCTTGTATTGATGAAGTCCAATGCCCGTATGAGTGCACTCTCTCATGCCTCACAATACCAAAAGAATGGTCGGCCATAGATGTAACCTACTAAACGACCACTGCCCCTGTTAGTAATCCTTATGCAGTACTAGCGTCCTTCTATAGTGAGCTAGCCGAGGTTTCCATTACAGAAGTCCCAATCGTAACCGAGTTGCTCCGTAGCTTGGTCTAGAACGGCCCACAAGCCACATGCAGCATAGGTAAGGTCCTATAGCGCAATCTATATATGGAGAAAAAAAATTAGAGAATGTTATTACAATAATAAACAACAAGTAACCATGACTCAGGTATAAGTGACCATTTTACCACATCCGCATGGTTGTAGCTTGCAAACCATTCGCTTGCTTGCGGGACAGGGATATCACCAGCATTCAAAGCAAGTGCCTTGAAGTGCGAGAAATCAGGCACATCATAGAAAATATGTCGAAGTGCCTCTAAACAGATGCGCACGACACTTAATTGGGCGCTTATCATGTCTGGGCTCTATATTCCCGTCCCGTGGATTTGGTTTCGATGATTTGATCCCCTCACAGGGATGAAAAAACTGAGTTCACACGTCCATAGCCAACCACTTGCATTAGATGCCGTGTTCTCGACGATGTCCGAGATAAAGAGCCAGCTAAGTGTTGTTCGCAACCAATCTATTGGGGATATAGTCTGCGACATATATGCATGCAACAATGATATTAAACTAATTACACTTATTTGTTAGCATCAAAAAACAAAAGATGTTGGAAAATATTTCATACAATAGCTGGAACAGGGAACCATGGAATGGCCACATTACGAGCAAATGGCTCATCGCCATGGTGGAAACCTAGTTCTTGTGGTGGGGGAGGTCCATTGTTCATACCACCTAATCAATAAAATGCAAAAAAAAATATGAACATAAAATATATGCACAAAAAAATTCTTCCAAGTAAAATGTGGCAACATAATTAAATAGAACCTTACATGTAAAGGATATATTTATTTAGAACCGATAGTGAAGTTGCATATATGTAAAGGATATATTTATTTAGATACTATAGTGGGAAAGTTTTAACAAGAACGATATATTTATTTAGATAGTAATGAAATACATAAAAAAATTACAAAAAATTAGAAATAAGTTACATATACGATAACAAAGACCTTACATGTGTGCACCATTTTTGTGGACTACGATGCATAACGATATCTGTGGTTTGTTGTGAGAGGAAAACATTGTATCATGACTGATAAGGCCTAGTTGAAACCAACATGCATGGAGAGGTTAGCTCCTAGCCGAGGGCCATTTTATAGGGGCTAGCAGTCATGGTACATTTTTATTTCTGAACTAAAGTTGTCGGGGTAGGTGACAGTAGCGTTCCAATTATTGTGGTCATGGGAGCACTATTGGCATGTGAGGAGTATCTACACATCATTGTCGGTTTTAGATTAAAAATCGATAGTGATAGAAGCTATCACTGCCGATTTTAAAACCAACTGTGATAGAAGCTATCATTGCCGGTTTTAAAACCAAAACCGGCAGTGAAGGGCACTGTCGCCATCTTTTAGTAAAAAAATATAAAAAAAATCGGTTTGGAGCCTGCCATCGCAGCCTTTTTGTAAAGTATAAAAAGTTTGGCCCGCCTGAGATTCGAGCGTGGGTCACAGGGTCGAGAGTGCACGGCCTTAACCGCTGAGTTAGGATAGGGAGTTCGGTTAGAATGGTTTTATTTTTTTCTTTTATCCCATTGTAATGCACTACTAAATAATAAGTGCAAAATCAAAAAAGTTTGGTCCGCCTAGGATTCGAGCGAGGGTCTCAGAGTATAGAGTGCGCGGCCTTAACCGCTAAGCTAGGATAGGGAATTTGGTTAGTTTGCTTTTCATTATTTATTTATTAATAGAAATAATGCAATTAGTTTATATTCTAAAATAACACAAAAATTTGTGTCTTGATTATTTAATTCTATGATAATTAATTGATGGTCTATATTTATCAAATAATAGTGTTTGTGAACATTATCTTAATATTTGATTACATAGTCAATAATTAAATTGTAGAGATGCGCACAAAATATAAATTAAATATTCAGTGCGAATTACTGATACAACGTCTGCATAATGATTACATAGTTAATAATAATCTAACTATCTTTAGGTGCATCAACAATGAGGGCCTCATTGTGATCAATTCGTACATAAGCAGGTTCGTCACCATCTTGAAAGATAGGTAGGGGTATGTTCGCCCCAAATGGATGCATTTCCTAATAGCCCCTGTAGTCTTCTTCGTCCGTCACTCTATCGACACCGACAATCTTCCTTTTCCCTTCTAGGACTACTTTTAGCCTTCCTTTTGTCTTGTTGTCCCTTGCATAGAAGACTTGCATAACATCTCTTGCAAGGATGAAGGGGTCGTCTCTGTATGCGGTCTTAGTGAGATCAACGGTAGTGAACTCTTCGCTGTCAGTGTTGATTTCCTCGAGCCAGACCCACTAGCAGTGAAAAAGAGCTACCTTCAATGGACCGTAGGCTAGCTTCCATATCTCCTCTATGAAACCATAGTATGTCACCTGCATGTTGCCGTTCTCATCGTGAGCATCAAAACGTACACCACAATTTTGGTATGTGCTCTTTCCATCTTGCTTTTTGTGTAAAATGTGAATTCATTGATGTCATATCCTTGGTACTTAAGATACTCGAAGGCCCCTTGGCTAAGGCATCTAGTTGATTACCCAACTTTATTCCAAGCAAACGACGTCGCAACCAGCTAACAAATTCCTCCTTATGTTTTTTATCCAGCCAAGCCTGTGACCTGCTCGGATATAGAGTTTGCAGCGATTGCTTATGCTCGTCAATGTATGGCATCACACCCTTGGCTTGCTAGAGAACAGCGAACTATGCCTGTCTGAAAGGAACAGGGTCATCTACTTTAACAGATTTCTCCCCGATCATTCCTTTGCCACGTAGTCTTCCCTCATGACGAGATTCTAGAACTCCGACCCTTTTGATGTCCAAATAATATGTGCAGAACTCAATGGCCTCCTTCGTTGACCATCCTTCAACCATGCCCCCTTCTAGCCTGAATCTGTTCCTAACATACCTCCTAAAAACTTTCATCAGTCTTTTGAAAGGAAACATCTAATACAGGTTGCAATGAGATATCAAAGTAAGTCGGTGGGAAATGCATCTCAAGCCTAATGAGAGTTTTGGCTATGTCCCGTTGTAGCTGCTCTAGCGTGGACACATCAATGACCTTTTTTGAGATCATGTTGAAGAACGAGCAAAGCTTTATGATTGGGGCGTGGACCTTTGGGGCGAGGATACCACGCAGGGCAATAGGGAGCAGCTGAGTCATAATGACATGACAGTCATGGGCCTTCATAGGGCCATAGTTGAACTTGAGTTCTCTCACGTTCACTAGCCTCTTCGGGTTCGCATAGTAGCCCGTCGGGACTTTGAGTTCATTGAAGAAAGAAATAAGCGCACGCTTTTCTTCCTTCTTCAATGTCCATGACGCAACTGAAAGTTTGAACTGGCCATTCTCTAGCTCTACGGGATGCAGCTCCTTCCTGATTCCCAAGTGTTGCATGTCCAGGCGTGTGGCTAGTGAATCCTTCGATCTCCTCCTGGTGTCCATCAAGGTGTTAAGAGTGTTAGTGTACATGTTTTTAGTGATGTGCATGGGATCAAGACAGTGGCGTACACTTAGAAATGGCCAGTAAGGTAGTTTCCAGAAAACCAATTTTTTCTTCCAAATGCTCTGATCAGGCGCTACTACTACATTGTCCCCCTTCCCAAGGACAACCTCTAGTTTGTTGAGTTCTCGAAGTATCGCAAGCCCGTCTCGATATTTTGGAGCTAAGCGTTTCTCAATAGCACCGTTGAAATCTTTTCTGTTCCTGCAGTAAGGGTGATCCTTAGGTAGGAACCTACGGTGTCCTATATAAACTATCTTTGAGTTATTTGGTAGATTTACTGCATCGGTGTCGTCCAAGCACTCGACACATCCAGTATAGCCTTTTGTCTTCTCTCCAAACAACGAACCTCGACCTGGCAGGTCGATGATTGTAGCAATAAGTACTCCCTTGATCGTGACATGTTCCTTTTTGTACTCGTCCCAAACATTTGACACACCCTTTTCAAATATCTCTACTAGTTCATCGATCACTGGTTCTAGAAACACATCGATGTCATTCCCAGGCTATCTTGGCCCTTGGATCAGTAGTGGCATCTAAATGTATGACCGCTTCATACAAACCCAAGGTGGAAGGTTGTATATACAGAGCGTCACTAGCCAGGTGCTATGATTGCTTATAACCTGGTCGAAAGGATTCATCCCATCTATGGTCGAAGCAAACCAAAGGCGCCTTACCTCTCCACTAATGTCCTTATAGAACATAGTATTGACAGTCCTCTAGTCATGCCCATCGGCGGGGTGCCGCATCATTGTATCTTTCTTACGCTCTTCGCCATGCCAGCGCAATAGCTTGGCTGACTTTGCACATGCAAATAGCCTATGCACCCGGAGAGCTATAGGAAAATACCAAACGACCTTTATGGGACCTCCTCCGGTCCTGGTACCCTCATCTGACAGCCCTTCCTTATATCGTGGAGCTTCACATTTGGGGCACTTGTCCAAGTCTTTGTATTTTTCTCCACGGTATAATATGCAATCATTGGAACATGTGTGGATTTTTTCAACCTCAAGGCCAATGGGGCAGATCATTTGCTTGGCCAAGTATGTCTTTTTTGGTAACTCATTTTTTTCTAGGAGCATTTTCCTTATTATACCTAACAACTGATCGAAGCCTTTATCGCTCAATCTATTTGTCGATTTGAACTCTAACAACATGATGTTGGCTTCTAGTTTGCTCATTGGACAATTCATATACAATGGTGTTTTGCCATCTTGTCTCATTTTCTCTAGCTTTCTCAGCTGTCTTTCACTAAGACATCCGGTCTCTACATTACATAGCAGCTGAGAAATGCCATCATTATCCTTGGTGTCATCAGCTAGCATGTTCCTAAATACATTATTAACTGTGGCCATAGGTTCCATGTTGACACCGGGTTCCTCGTCAGCATCATAGATGGCTACGTTAGGCATGTCCACATCATCATTGTTTTCCTACAGAACATTCACACCAACCTTGCCATGCATAGTCCATATCATATAGTTTGGCATGAACCCCTGTTAATCAAGTGCGATCATATAGACTCAATTTGATGAAAGTTCCTATGATTCTTGCTTTTTTTGCATGGGCAGAAGACAAGGTTCCCATTCCCAGCATGGGCTTTGGCATCGGTGATAAACTGGCTAAAGCCATGCATGCACTGCTTGTCCATTCAGGGCAGATGCATCCACTCTCGATCCATCTCTGCACAAAAAAATACTAAGAAAGTAATTACAAAGAATTAATAAGAAATCGAGCTTCATGAACAACAATTGTAGCTTGAAAGTACCATTTTTGGAAACATTATTGTACACTAATTATTCAAAAATTGAAATTGGTAGCCCCGGCCCTGTAAATTGAAAATCATAGTAAAAAATAATTATTGCACAATATTAAAGAACAACTATTCTACTCTACTTCTAAGAACTAATTATAGCATCATATACTAACAATGATGATCTTGACCACCATGGAAAATTAGCTAGGAATTTAAATGTGTTCATAGACACCAACCTTTTGGATGATGGATTCACCACAATTTGAGCCTTGCACAAATGTCGAATTGGAAAAGTGCTCTCTAGAATGGAGAAAGAACTAGAATGAGAATCAAGCAATGTAGCCATCAAAACGAAGCTAATTAAGCAACAAAATCAAAGGAGTGGATGTTTGTTACTAACCTTAAAGCAAAAAGATCAAGCCATTCTACAAAATCTAAGCACTAGCTTCATGGTGAAGAGTAGCCGCAGCAATGGAGGGAAGGGTCTAAACGCGCGCCTCTATTCTTGGGATGGAAGAGAGGAGGAAGGAGAGGATGGCTGTAGCCTTTTTGTGTTGTAGGCTTATCACCATCGGTTTTTGGCTAGAACCGACAGTGATAGAGCACAATCACTGTCGGCTCTTGGCTTAAACCGGCAGTGATGAGTGGCCGCCAAAACACTGCCGGTTCAAGCCACAGTGATATGGTCCTTCACTGCCGGTTTTTGCCCAGCCCCAATCATTTTTTTCATTTTCAAGCTCATAACCGGTAGTGAAGGTACATCACTGTCGGTTCTCACAAATCCGGCAGTGATGATGCCGGCAGTGATGTGTAAATCTGGCGTAGTGGTTCCCTCCATCCAATGAAAATAATGCATACATCACATGATTTTCGTTCCGAGATCACGATAAAATTAGAGATCCTCACATGTCGTCGTCTTCGGCATATAGACCCATATACGCTGACGTTGTCAAACCAAAATCAAGATAGATATGGGTGCCATGATTGCACAGGTGCTCCTTAATTAAACTAATTCATGATGTCATGCCATGCATGGAGGCACGGCAGGGGGCAGTCAACGGCTGCAGCGAGTGCTGACGTGGCAGGTCTCACGTGCCACTCGTCATGACACGGCGGGCCTACCGCGCCACGCATCACGACGCAGGGCTGATGTGCCACGCATCACGGCACGACAGCCCCTTGTACATGGCCTCGCTTTCCTTTCTCTCTCTCTCTATCTCACTCGGCCACCACCACGCTGTGCCCCGTCCAGCGTGCCACCACCATGCCCGCCGCGCCCCGCCCAGTGCGGCCGTGCTCAATGCGCCATGCCGTGCTGTCACCACACCCCGACGTGCCCTGCCCCGCCCAGCCACGCCGCCACCATGCCGCGCCCTGCCCAACGCGCCCGCATGGTCACATTCATGTTAGCAAAATGGTTGACACTGAAAAAAAATGCTCCGCATCCATGCTAATAATATACTTACACTATACTATACATTTTTTTGGATCAGTAGATACTAAATACTACACCACTACACTAGGCTCCATCCCACCCATGGAGCAAAACCAAATACTTATGTGCGACAGTGCGAGAGCCCAAAGGCCACCAGCAAAGCAAGCAAAAACCCCACGTGTGTTTTAACATAAGCCAACACATGGTTGTTGGATGTATGTAAAACACACAGATTTCAACATAGGAAAAACAATGTGTTTTTGGACTAGTTAGTACATGGTTGTTAGATGCCTAAGAAACACACGAATTGAAACACTGGAAAAAACGTGTGTTTTAAGAGAATGCAACACACAAATTCCATCAGGCAAACAAGGCCCACAGCTATCGTTCAGCCCAATAAAGACGTGCCAGAGAGGCCCACTAACTAAGAAGACAGAGAGGCCCACTAACTAAGAAGACAGAGAGGCCCAATATCAGCAAAGAGTAGTTCAGCCCAGAGCCCAATAACTAAGAAGACAGAGAGGCCCACTAACTAAGAAGATAGAGAGACCCAATATCAGTAAAGAGTAGTTCAACCCAGAGCCCAATAACTAAGAAGACAGAGAGCCCAAAAACAACAATCTATATACTTGGGAAACAAGCCAGGCAAACAAGGGGAAGCCTCTACCCTGCGTGGAGATCAGATCTCTTCGTGGGGCAAGTAGAGCACTGCTCTGCGTGTAGATCAGATTAGATCCCCACGCAGAGCAGGGGAAAGGAGCAAACAACTAGCAGATCAAAGATGAAGATCTCCTCTGCATGGGGGCAAGCAGACCAGAGGAAAGGGGCAAGCAACCAACAGATTGAAGGGGAACCACTAACCTCAACAGCCATGGTAAGCACACCGACTTCCTCATAAAGTTGTAATCCAAGATTGCTAGTATTTGCTGCAACCAAATTCAAGAATCAGAATTACAGATTCACAAATTAAGGAACTCAGGAAACAAAAATACAGAATACCTAAAAACAAATTGCATATTTCAAATACTGCAACTGGTATTTGCTGCTAATGTAATTATACTGATTAAACAAGCATTTTTGGATGTTGCAACCAACGGGGTGAGAACAGCCCAAACACACTACAATGAGCTTATCAAAAGAATTGTTTTGACTACATTATATATGATAAAAAAAGAAAGGCAGTGCTGTGTATAAACCCAAATCTTTGCATGAAACACTATTATGTCTTATTAGCTAACCATTTTAGCTAAATCACAAAAAATTCAGGTGGTTCAACTTCATAGGGGATAATATTAACCACAAACATCCACAGTTAAGCACATGACTTGCTAAATACTTCTTTAAAAAATAACACAAAGCAACATCTTGATTTGAAACTCCATTGCCTGTGTTTATACAGTTGAAAAAAGGTAAAGTGAAGCTTATATGTGCTTTTGTTTTGTTTCTCTAAAGTTATTTAAATTTTCCACTCTTGACCTTTTGATTGAGACTCAGCAGCTAGAAATCATAAATAAATTTATATTCTGTATCTAACCCTTGTCTTGAAGGTAAGGTGCTAGCTATAGGTTCACTTACACCTTAGTAATAGAAAACAAGTATGAAAAGCAACATCAACATAGAATGGAGAGTGATTACCTCTTAGTGAATAGAGAGGCATGAAATCTTTAGCCATGCCATCTGCTTCATAATTGCAAGACAATAAGTACCATCTGGATTAGGTTCATTTTTTTAGATGAAGACATGGGTTTATATATGCAAAACCCCAAATCACAGGTGCCTGATATATTAACCTGATCATGTAATCCTATGTTCACACTAATCTGAAGACTATTGTACCTAATGCATCTGACATTTGACGACAAGGCAAGAAGAGAGATTATCTTCCTGTCACACCAATTACTTCATCTAGATATTACTTTATCTAGATATGTTAGGTTGAAGGATGAAAGGAAGCCAAACAAAATAGGTTTCCTCATCGCTAAAGCAACATTTTTAGATTCCAGCAAAAGCTACAAACCTCACGAGGTCATAGAGAAACACTTCCCTTATGGCTATAAAGGCTATGGCCCAGCAAATCCATAAGTGCCTCACCAACAAGGTAGTAACAGAAACAAAATAACTACCTGTACTGGGAAAAGGTCAAGTAGTTTGATTACATAGCATTCAGTCTGAGCTAGGTGGTTCAAAGAGTTCTAGGAATTTACACTAGTTACCTGTATTTAGGTTTGCTTGGGGGTTCTACCACTGGTGGTGTATTCTCTATATTTGCGACATCCTCCATGTCCTCAACAGTAGGAGCCACAGGAGGCTCAATATTCTTTACTGGTGCCTGACTAGATTCCTCTAGACACAAACCAAATAATAGGACAGACAGTATGAGATGATTGAACTAAAACATAATTATTCTCTAGTACACAAGGCTACTGCAAACATTTCTCAGGCAAGGCAGCTAAGTGGACAAATATCATCAGAAAATGTAGTACATAGACAAAAATGTAGCAGAGGGAATTATGGGAGTGTTCATGTATAACTTTTATTGAAAAAAGAAGAGTGCCACTAACCATTTCCGGTAGTAGGCTTTATGCATCGTAGGATCAAGTTCAATTGCTTTGTTAGCATCCGCCACAGCTTCTGCAAGTTTAGTTAGTAATTCATTTAGTGCTATACATTTATTGTGTTCAAAAACAAATATGCAAGCCAATGATGGTAGCATGAATAACACTACAAACTATACTTTCTATTTATAGCTGATTCTAACTACTTACAATAGCCCTACTGTGTGTTAGATGCATGGAATATGTAATGATGAGAAACCTTCTAACTATCAAAATATGAAATCTAGATGTTTTAACAGAACATGAATCTAGAAAGAAGAACAAGGCTGCAGGAAATGTCAGAGGCACAATATCAGATTCACAATTTTGAGGATATGATTCGCCAAGAAGAAAGCAACAATGATGTAAAATTACTCCTAATTCAAAACAGTTGACACAAACAATAAATAAATGAGAACTAATGGCTTCTTCATTTTCTTGCAGGTTTCAATTGCTTCCCTTATGCAACTAATACAAGCACCAGTCGAGTTTGATCAACTACTTGAGGTAAGAAACACAATTCAATGATGCAATGAAAAGCTATGTAAGTACTCACCTGCTTGCTTTTTTTATGAAGCAGAATAATATGTATGTCACAACAAGTAGATGTGATGATTATCCAATATCAGTGAAGTCACAAGAAGCAATTAAGGAAATGCAGTCAGCTCCATACCAAATATTTGCAGGCACAAATTGTTCCAGTGACCTTTCAAATACCTACAGATATAAAAAGGTGAGCAAAATCATTGCTCAAAATCAAAAAATGCCAACATAAGAAGGTTGTTTTTCGACTAGAATATATTTCAATGTAGGGAGGCTACACTGAACTTATGATGGAACAGATCAGGAACTCTCAGGAAGATAATCAGACTGACTAGAATACGCAGGTAAAATTTATAATACTAGTACACAAAAATTACAATTCACACATATGTAAATTACACACATATGTGTGTAATTTCAGCATAACAGTACTTTAATTTCAATGCTTCATTATAAACTGTGCAGCAACATGAAGAGATGCAAGGATCATTAACAAAGATGATACTTGGAAATGACAGGAATGAGGTAAAACTATTTTATATATGCTTGTGAAACTAGTTGTGTTATATTATAAATGGTAACCATTCTCATTATCAAACAAATAAAATAGAATATGAGACTTGAAGATCTAGATGGAATCTTTGGACCACAAACTGACTGGTCAATATCAGAGTCAAGGCTGTCATATGAGGTATATACAAACAACTGAGCCAATTTGATTACATTTATAAGCAATACAAATATGTACTGGCATCAAAGTAAAACTTATCTTTGCAAAAATAGGATGGAGAAATGGCAATCATCGCTGATGATGATGGAGCAACGACAAGCATAGCTAATGATGATAGATCTAAAATTCAACAATACCATTGGCAAACTGATGTATTCAATAACATGGACATTGATGAGGTACATAAAAAATGATCTCTTCAACTATTTTAGTACACACTGGAAAAAAAATATTTGTATTATAAATCACGTTACTCAGAAACTGAGACTGCTGCTAATATATTTACAGGTGTAGCATGAAAATCAAGATGACCAACCAACAATGGGAGAAAATGACTTGAGGATCATAGCAGTAGAACCAACAAGTTTAGATATTAAATCAATAGTAATAGATGATAATGAACATGTAAATGGTAGCCAGGAACTGACGGAGGAAGAGATTGAAGAATTCATAAAAAATGAGCAGGTTGCAGCATCTGAAGGCAACAATGCACCAATCAACAGCAAGTACACCCCATAGCTATCGATGGAATTTAAGAGTAGCGATGATGCTCACCATTTCTTCAACTTCTATGCGTTCCTAGCCAGATTTCAAGTTGCCATAACACATACGATAAGAACTCAAAGTAAGAAGAGAAATAATGAGGTAGTCAAAGTGACAATGAGATGCACTCGTCAAGGAAAAGAAAAGGAACCAAAGTGTTTAGAGCAAGAAGAACCTAAAGTAGACAAGGATGTTGGAAAGAAACCGGTAAGGAGAAGGAAAACAAATGTTCAGCAGAAGTCAGATTATCCTTGTGTTATGATGGTGAAAGAAGAAGGAGGTGTATGGAAGGTTAAAACTCTTGATTTGGAGCATAATCATGAGCTATGCCCTGGAGACAGGGATCAGCTATTTTTTGGTCACAAGTATATGACAAAAATGGAAAAAGGACTTATCAAAACTCTGAACGATAACAATATCCCGACAAGGAAGATGGTTTCTATTCTATCATATCTTAGAGGGGGGCTTACAGCTCTATCGATGAAAAAGAAAGATATCAGCAACTACAGGATAAGGCTAAACAGAGAAGTTAAAGGATCAGATATGACACAAGTACTAGATTATTTCAGAAAGAAACAAACTGAGGATCCGTCTTTCTTTTACAAGTTTGATGTAGATGAGGACAAGAGAGTGAGAAACTTGTTCTGGACAGACTGTTCTTCTATGAAATATTATGCAGATTATGGAGAATGTGTAAGTTTTGACACGACATATATGACCAACCGATACAACTTACCTTTTGCACCATTTGTTGGAATCACCGGACATGGGCAAAGTTGCCTTTTTGGATGTGCTTTCCTGCATGATGAGATGGTGGACACTTTTAAGTGGGTATTTCAAACTTTCCTTGAAGCAATGGGAGGAAAACACCATCAAACAATCATCATAGACCAAGACATGGCGATGAAATCAGCAATAGAGCAAGTCTTCATAAACACAAAGCACAGAAAATTGCTTGTTCCACATAAAGACCAAATGCTACAATAAGAATGTCAAGGTCTTTGCAGCAAACGAAGGACTATATGAAGACTTTGAAGATATAGTGAACAATAGTCTAATAGTGGAAGAATTTGAGCGACTTTGGAAGAGAATGATTGAGGAAAGAAACCTTCAAGGGAATCACTACTTTTCCAAAATGTGGGAAATGAGGAAAAGGTTTATCCCGGTCTACTACAAAAATGACTTCTTCCCTTTCATACAGACCACATCCAGGAGTGAGGCAACAAATGCGAGGTTCAAAGACAATGTAGGGCCAACCTATAGTATCATCAGCTTTCTGAAAGAGTACAATCGGATTGTTGATACCATAAATCGAGCAGAAAGGCTAGAGGACAGCTATAACAAGCAGAAAAGGCCAAAGGAATTTATATTCGGCTATAGAATAGAGCAGCAGGCACAACAGCTATACAACAGAAACATATTCAAAAAGTTCCAGCTACAACTGAAGGCAACATCAAGGCTGAACTACAGGGAAACCGAAGATGGGAAAACATTTGAGGTGTGGCAAAAAAGTTACTAGATTCAGGAGGTTCATAGGTTTAGGAGATATACAGTAAACACTGAACTAACACAAGGCGAAGAAGAATTTACCTGCATATGTGCAAAATTTAGCAAAGATGGCATACTCTGCTCTCATATCCTAAAAATAGTCATTAAAAAGGAAATCAGCACAATTCCAGACAAATACTTCTTAGACAGGTGGAGAAAAAAGGATATGAAGGTACATGTTGAAAGACAAGAAGAAGAAACAGTTGCAACAAGCTCATTGTTGAGATTCAACATATTATCCAGGAGATCAATAATACTAAATTCAAAAGGATCAAAAAATGAAAAAGCCATGGAATACCTTATGGCAGAATTCAACAAGATGGAAATCAATTTAGATAGAATGCTATGTGCTCAACAAACAGGTGAAGCACAAAATGACCAGCAAGGAAATGAAGAAGGACAAACTATAGCAGCACAAGCTGGAGATCCACATACTGAAATAGATAATCCAGAAAGAATTTAGAGAAAGAGAAGGCCACCTAAACCTGTCAGAATGAAGACATATATAAAAGAAATAAAGAAGAAACTGGTGGCAGTAGAAAAGAAGAAAAAGAAGAAAACAAATGACACATACAGTGCAGGTATAAAATTTAAGGACATACAAATAGAATTTGAATCCAAATGCAAAAATTCTTATTTATGTGAACTAATAATGTTCTGTAGGCTCCTCGGTGAAGCCAAAAAGAAAGAAGAGGAAGGAAACATCAAATGGTAGCACTGATCCCGAAGCCACACCACACTAAGGACATGATGATCAAAGACATGCAGCAACTCATGATGATCAGCAGATAGAAGCAAAATTTAAGTAGCCATAATATTTATGTAATTTATGTAATGAGCAGAATGTTACAAACCTTAAATTAAATTATGCCTAGATCTAAAATTACATATGCTAAAAACTACAATTGCAGTGCCCAATATCTACAATTTATATTATCGGTGATTGCAATTGTGAAACTCCAAGTAGTACAGATAGAGTGATAAGTACAGTTACCCAAATGTACAGATGAAAGGGCCATAAGGTGCCTGGGTAAGTATTCAGAATCTGACCTGTTTCACCTCTCCATACCACAGACAGGGAATAGCGATGAAACCAACAACACCAGGAACAAGGCATAGTAGAGCAGGCTGCAATAAGCCCCAAAAATAATTATAGCATTAATATTATAGGGATGACAGAAACAAGGGGAAGCATAAGTACAAATACATATTATGTTCTGAATGTCTAAATCCAGCAGTATGGTGTAGAGCATGATCTAAATCCAGCAGGACCAATTCTAGTTACAACACTGATTCTCTGTCAAGTGCTACAAAGAATATATAGATAGCAAAAGTAACCATATCATAAATCTAAAAATCTGATCAATCCCCATGAATCAACAAAAGCAAGAGCTCCATTGATACAACATATCAGTAAATGACATTCTAACAATGTTACAATATATAGCAGTTTTGTACAGATAACCTAATCATGTAGAACAAAGTTGGCACTTGACACTCCTATAGAGGCTGATATTACCGTTCAATAAGGGTTAAAGTCTGCGTCACAGCAAAGTAGAATATAACATAGCACAAGGAGAGAAATTTTTATTACTAACCAGGTATTACAATGTCACCAAGGCCAAGCATGGAGAATGGTCATGCAGCATCTGCAGTCGGAAACAGAAGCTGCACATAACCAAGCAAAGCCAGATCAGCTGAAGCAACAAGATGAGAAATGGAACTAACTGACAATGGTATTAACAAAGACCAAATTCAGTAGGAAAGAGCACTGACCTTTATCGGAGCATCAAAAGATTTAGCCACACTGACCATAACTAGAGTGAAGAACACCTAGAAAATGTCATACACAAAGAGTCCACCCTGGAAATGGAAAAATGAAAAATGCATTTAGATATGAATGTAATAAAAGAACAAAGAATGATTTAGTGGCACTATGTTCAAACAAACACCCATGGTGGATGAAGGGTGATGAATCAATATACAAAACAAAGCTACCAGCTAAACAAACACTGACCCTTGAGGGTTGCCAATAATTGACAATTCATAAATTTTCAAATTTCCTTCAACTGTAGCACAACAAAACAACTAAAGATGATTTGTATCCTATCATTGTCATGGTCTAAACAAGCAAACACAAATGGCACATCAGTATCATTGTTCAAAAACTACAGGAGGATGAGGATATACAAGAGCAGTACAGGGTATTCCCTAAGATGAAAACAATTTGTGGGCTATGGCGAACCATTGCATTCCCTAAGAACAAGCACAACCGCATCCTCATGTGGAAGTGGAACTGATAGATGAAAACATGTGGTGTGTGCTGACACAAATCACAATAAACAAAGCACAAGGACAAATATGTTGTGTGTCTTGGTACAAATTACAAATAACAAATCAACAACAAATATAGGCAAATGAAAGAAGCATAGGGACTGACCAAGATCAATATTTGGATGGCTTCAAGTAATTTTGCAGCAACACTAGCTGATGGTTGTGAGCTTGTGTTTGACAACCGAAGTGCCTATCACCTCTATCTCTTTAGCTCGGTTCTTTTTCAGATGGGAGAAAGTACATTCTCCTGCATGCAACCAACAGAGTAACTAGCGAATTAGTCTCACCACAAGAGATTACATAAATTTTAAATGAGAATTTGATGAAAACTTTCTAGATTTACTTAACCTTCACTTATTCAGACATACTTGTAGAATATATAGATCAACTAGCAGAAAAAAGACAAAATGAGGAGGCAAATGGTTCAACACCAGCATATTGCATATGCTCAGAACTACAATTATGGAGCCCAATACTTGCAATTTACATTATTGCTGATTGCAATTTACTACTTATAGATCTGTAATCAAGAAAGGATACTAAGCACAGCTTTCTTGTATAGTATATGCAACATACGGTTAAAAGATGTGAGCTCCTACTATTCTACTACTACAATATATGCAACATATAGTTAAAAGATGCAAGAATCACAATCTTGTTCTGTGGGCTATGGCGAACCATTCCATTCCCTAAGAATAAGCATAACAGCATCCTCATCTGAAACTGACAGATGAACAAGCACTGCATGCAAAACGAGATCTACATATAGCACCAAAAATAGCTCCAAAAAAAGTTAGCAAGTGGGCCTAACCAACACATGAGACCCCACCATATAGACTTACAGATTTCATGATGTGTTAGCACAAATCACAAGAGACAATTTTTATCTATGGAAGGACAAGGATAAAAAAGAGGTGTGTGTTGACACAAATCACAATTAACATATTTCAAGATGTGTTATCACAAATCACAAGAGACAATTTTTTCTATGGAAGGACAAGGACAAAAAATAGGTGTGTGTTAGCACAAATCATAACTAACAACTAAACAACCACAGAAAGACAAGTGAAAGTATCCTAACAACTTCACAGATATTGTCCCAGTGCAACAACTTCACAGTTCAAAGTATCCTAACTTGCAAAACCTTACCAAAAGAAATCAATGATTGCAACAACCACAGAAAGACAAAACATAAATGGCAGGAACACAACACCAGGTGGTATTCAGATTTAGAATTCAAGGTGACTAGTGCATGGATGGGCAGGTATGTAACAAAGGACCGAGAGCCTCAAAATAGGGCAATATTATGGGCAGGTTACCATAGACTCACACAAACCACTACAATTCTGCAAATGGGAGCTAGGATGCAAACTGCTGCTCAAAGTGGCATCAGCTTTGTCCTTTCTCAGCATCTCATGTCGTACAGGTCATGTGATACTTGCACCATGTAAGATGTAACAATATACTATGGCAGCAACCAAGTGTACTACGACACAACCCATGGCAGCAGCCCGCAATGATCCTAGTATCATAACACTGTAGTTGAGAGCGCTTGTCCTTGACGACAAGGCACAATGCTGAGCAAAACATGATTAGCACGCAGAATTAGACATTTGAACAGTAGGCCTTAACTTGGATGATACTGACCAACCAAATATGATTCGCTCAAACCACCAACAATTCATAGGGAAATATTATATAACAGAAGAAAATAGTTAAAGGTAAAGCTTTATTTGAGAAAACAAAGAGCCAACCTGTCCTCTAGTCGATGAGTAGCGCTCTGGGACAGCCTCAAGATTGTTGTTGGCAAGTTCCTAGAAAAATGTAGAACTTATCAGAAATTGCACATACCAAAATAACACTAATTTGCATACTTCCATATAGGATAGGTTCTTACAATTGAAATAACTCTATGAGTTTGCCAAGCTTAGCTGGGATTGTGCCCACTAGTTCATTGTCATTCAGCTGCCTGGATGGAACAAATATTGACCTTCATTAAGATTATAGACAACAGTAGCACAAAATTATTTAGTTAAGAGTAACTTACAGGTAGCTAAGTTTACTCATGTTCCCCAGTTCTGGTGGTATATGTCCAGTGAGTTTGTTGCCATGTAAACAGCTGGAACGAGTGGTGATCAAACTATTAATAAAAGAAAAGGAGGTAGCTTTGGGGAAGAAGAATATTGTTGATGATACTAACAGTTTGCCTGTGTAGGACAGGTTGCCCATTATCGGAGGAATCGGTCCCACCAGTTCATTCTTGCTAAGGTCTCTGAGAAACATTTTTTGAAAAGAAAAAAAAACTCATTATGGGCTAGTAAAGATAAAGAAACCAATAGGCATGGATTCAAGTGTGACTTTTTTGTACTCACAGGACAGCAAGAGCCTGCATGAGGCCAATCACTTCTGGGATTTTGCCAACCAGTCTATTTCCTTGAATTGACCTATAAAACAACAATGCAACCAATGTCAATAAGATCAAGCTGTAGCTTATGCATCACTGTATATATGGAAGGCAACCAATGTTAATCAAATCAAGCTGCAGCTTATGCATCAGGACATGCAATGGAGCAGAGCAGTAAACTTACAAGTACCATAGGCTAGTCAGTTGGCACATATTAGGTGACAAAGTTCCGGTTAGTGACCCCTCAAGCCTCTAAGGATCAAGATAATATAAATGTTATCACCTGGAAACATCTTCTATAGTGGGCAAAACCTCAAGATTGTTGTTGGCAAGATTCCTAGAGAAATGTAGAACTTATCAGAAATTGCATAGACCAAAATAGACACTAATTTGCATACTTCCATATAGGATAGCCTGTAATAGTATATAGAAAGAGGTTGGTACACGTTAAAATTGGACTAGCAGGTGTAAGCTTTTAAGCCTCAGGCAAGGTACTCATAGCCTTCTGGACTTCTTCATTGGTCACATGGGGAGAGGATTTCCTCGATGCCTGAGCAGCAGCATTTGCTGCAAAGTAGGCCTATAGATGACATTTGCAGAAATGAATAGGCCAGTATAAGTTTGTATGCAGGAAAAAGAAACACCAAGGACTAGTTAAGACAACAAAGAATGAGAACAAAACTGCCATACCTCATCCTTTTGACCAGCCAATGCCTTCGCAAGAGCATCAACCTCAACAACCTTCTGGGTAGCAAAAGCAAGCCAAGACTTAATCTCACTGTCAAGCTTAGTCTTGTTCACAAGATCCACAACGGTGTGCATGAGTGAGCAGGAAGTTGATACAACAAGCTTGTCTGAACAAATGGTAGGCATTATCAGATATTGCCAACTGTAACCAAATCTAATCTAACGATAGATAAACAGTGAAAGTATGATTACCCTTCCCAACAATAGCCTCAAGAGACTGGAGAGTGCTAAGAGATGTAGCAAGATCATTAGCCCAGATGTTGCGTCCATCCACAACACCAACAAAGAGGTACTTTCCAGCAGGGAAACCAGCACTCGTGACAAGCCCAAGAGTTTGGGTTCCACGGACTGCGCCGAGTAATTATGATGTCAAAAGAAATAGGAATGTATTAGCAATCATCAGACAATCAAGTACACAAGTAGGAAATTAACATTAGGATAATAGGTTAGCACATTAATCTAAGATAACAAAAATATAATGAGTGTATCGTACCGCCTTAGCCTCCTTGTATTCGTTAACAGCCTTGTGAGAAGTGTAGGAGAACTTGGTGTTAGGGCCCAATTCAGGGACAATAAAATGGTTGTAAAAGTAGAACAAAGTTTGTCAAAAAAAATATTCAATACAAAATCTGAAACTGAAATTACCATTAGTAGCAGGCAAAGGACTTACTAGTTGGTGTCGAACCACTTGGTCATCTCCATACCAGGGACAGTGGCATTGCCCCTGCCCATGGAGAAGTAGGTGTCAAACCCAATCTCTCCTCCAGTCCATGAGTAGCGCTCTGGGATAGCGCCGAGCATGGCGGTGTGTGTTGACACAAATCACAATTAACATATTTCAAGATGTGTTAGCACAAACAAGTCACAAGAGACAATTTGGAGCACACAATAATGGAGAAAGCACACACTAACCGGATCAGACATCATCTTTAGAAGAACAAGAGGGACCTCCACAACCCTCAAGCTTGTCCTTGTCTTCGCTATCAAAGGTTACTACACTGACACATAGTGGACAAAAAAGACAAACTAACAAAGAAGGACATAAACTTAGAATAATGGTTCAAAAAGCAGTTAACATCAAGCATCCAAACAAACCATCCAACCAAATATTATCATCCATTTTAGTTTAGCCTCTTGACTGTAGATTAATATTTACAACTATTTGAACACCAACTATTCTTATCAACGTAGCTGCTTCTTTATAAAGTACCATGCACTCATAGCATGAACCTACACACTACATGATAGGAACCTAAACACAAGATCCAAACACAACACGTAGCTCATGCTCTCTTATAGTACTGTTCGTAGACCTGAGAAAAAAATATTACAAACAAAAATCAATTGAGTACATGATGGAACAATACACAAAGTGACATTGCAACTAGTACTACCTCAGCATCATATTTCATCACTTTAGATCGACCATCTTCAGAACTATTGTATTCATTGAAAATCATGTCATTGACGTACTTGATACGAAGGTGCCCAATATCAGCTTCAGAAAACTTGTCCATCAAATAGACATTTACCTCCCAAAGCTCTAGATTCTTCATCGCAAAGATACCACTATCATTGCTAAAGTTGAAACAAGATATGAGAAAGACAAGACAGAATATTATAAGCACCACACAAAATGATATGATCCAAAAAAAGACTGTACACTACCTACTTCTTAGTCTGCTGAGGTACATTTGCATAGATAACTTCATATCCATGGAACCCAAAGTCAATTTGAACAACTTCACTCTAGACTGTGGTCAAGTTTGGTATCTAAAAGCAGGTAGAGGAAATAATTAGAGTGCAGATATATATTTTTTCTTATTTGAACAAAATTTCACATTGCATTCAAACAAAATGATGTGAATCCATGTGCTGCTGCCACTTACAAATTCATCACGGATAGCTTTATGGAAATGTGAGTCTGCTCCAAAATGTAGAGTACAGGAATCCAAGATTACAATCAATCTTTGAGTGATATACACAACAACCACATACCACCGATCATGGAAGAGAATTGGAAAATAAAGCTGACAAAATAACACAAAATGAAAAAGAAGGGATTATTAGCACAACTACAATGCACACAACATATGTGCTAAAGCTTAAAAAAATTAAAAGGATGTGTTACTCACATATTGGCTGTATGCTAATGACCTTGCAGGACCAGCACCCTTAAAGCATTTCACTGCATTATCATATAGCTCCTTCTCCTTGCTATCATTAGGGCCGTGATTTCCAATAAAATAGTCCTACAAAAACAGATTGGTCAATATTATTTTATTTGATATAGTTACCACATGTAATTGAGAAAAAAAGAGAAACAAATGACACTTACACCAACTTTAGAGAAGAAATAATGCTTGTAAGAATTCTTAGGGTGTTTCCTATGGAATAACAATCTGCACAAAGCATTCACTACAAAGTAATGGACCTTTCCTTGAGGCTTAAGAGAACTTGCAAGTGCACTTAATTTGACAACCACTTGCCCATAATCAATTACTGCAAGACTGAGACAAATGAAAACAATTCATAATTACTTGATTCAAGTGTACTCAAGAGTGGTGAAAACGGTAAGGACGTTGTAAACATTGAAAACTTACTTGGAATGTTCAGTTTCTACCATCTTCAAAACAACCTCATATATGTCAGTTTCAAGTCAGGAGACTATTATCTTCGAATGAGGCATCATATAAGGGCTCAACTTGTATTTGCTTGGGATCACTGTCCTCCTAGGACGATGAACAACCAACTTTGCACTAGAAGAGTACCAAGGACCTTGGTTTGAAAAGGACTCAGAGTCATCTGATAACCCATTGCTTCCCATACTTTTTGCAGAAACAGAAGTCCTACCTCGATGGGATGGAAGAGGTGTAGGTGCCTGCAAAATCAAGAAAAAAACATAAAGTTGTTCAAAAATCATAAACTAAAAATTGACATAATAGGTACCTCTATTATGTCTGATCTAAAATTGACATAATAGAGGTATAAAGAATGGGACAATCGAAATGCTTCTATTGCCTTTATTGTCAATATATACACCACTAGTACCGCTAAGGTACACTAGAGTATCGATACAACATGACTGAGAGCACTTGTACTAGCTATTACATGACTGAGAGCAGCCCCAACTACTAACAAATTGTTCCAAATTGATAAAACTACAAATGCCATTTTACAATGTCAATGTGTACTCTAGAAGGGCTAATTGCAGCTAGAGGAACAGGAGCAATTGATTCTTCAGGAGTCTCAGTAAAAGGTAAAGACTCCATTCGCACAAGGTCCTAATCAAGAAATACTACGATATTAGTTACAGAAAATAGATCACAAGATATGTCACAATACAAAATTGATCCAATCTAATAAACAAGCTTACAGTTTCAACATTGTCATTTCTTTCGGTCTGAATAGTTTCCTGATTGCTCACATTACCGCCTCCACCAAATGGATTAGACCTCATCCGATCAACAAACGTCCAACCCTCTGATGCAGGGAAAAATTAGAAGTAGAAGCTGCTCTTGGATTGAACCTATCAAAGAGTGAAAGTAAATCAAGTGTTAGTACAATAAGACAAGTTACAAGAAACTCTTTTTTGTTCTATGACATAATCAATGATAGACCACCAGCATATTGACTTCAAACAAAAAAAACCCAGAAAATACAAAACTCACTTTTAGTTGGACATTCTGATGTGTAGTTGCAGCTTTAGAAGGTAGCACTCAGGCTTCTCTTTGAAGATTATCATCTGAAGTACAAGTTGTACCAAATACTGGACCGACAGGACACCTCAGTTTAGGATCTTCAACATAATTTCCTAAATCATCCTCATCATCAAACATTCTAAAAGATGGCATGCTAGGACTATTAAAGTAGGGAGCATTATTCTTCATACAAGGTTTCTAAACAGGTGCTTTCCCTGCTTTATCAAATACTAAATTGGTAAAGAAGGTTCAAACTTACAGGTGACAAAGAACAGATATTGCACATGTCAAATACCATAATTGTAGTATTTCAAATCTACGATTTACTGCTAATAAATGTGTAATCTAGAAATAGGTACTAACCAGTACAATCTAAAGCAGGAGTTGTATTTTTAGCCAGTTGAGTTTCTTTAGAATGGCAGGGAATAGTTTTTGGGTCTAAAACATGCAAATTAGGACTAGAAGCATTTTGGACATTTTTCACTGCACAAAGACCTTGATCACTCTGATTTAGAGAACCAATAGGATTCCTTCTACTAGACGCTTCTCCTGCATAGAGACCATGCTCAAACATGTGTCTAATTTGTATCATAGATTTTGTTAAACATTTTTTCATGAGCAGGACAAACCTGGAGTGTTCTCAATCATATCGGTCGAGGGTCTAACAGCTCCACTAGTTCTTTCACCTACCTGAACAATGACAATTTAGTCAGCTCCAACAAAAAACAAAAAATACTTGAACTAAAATAAAATTGAACTGAACTAAACTGAATGTGATCTAAACTAAACCAGACGCAAATACACACAAAAAAGATCCAAGCAATAATCCAGTAAACCAATGTGATCTAAACTAAACCTAGTGCTTTCCATACTAAACTAAAATAAAATTGAACACTGCTGGATAGAGGCGATATAGATACACACAAACTAAGGTAAGAATCTGCTACTGTGTAACCCAGGCTGATGCCTTTGTTCAGTTTGTTGATGCCCTACTATAGCTGTGACTCTACATCTACTATAATCCACCCTAGAAACATAGTCCTTTGGGCCCAAACATGTTCATTACATACACACAACATAATCTATCATTCTTCACTGCCATCCCAATGCTTAACTTAATTCCATGATTTAAATTATCCATGGGTTAGGGCTTTTGGTAAAAGATCCAAGGCAATTAATGACACTTTCGAACACCATAAGTTCATAACAAGTAAATACTCAGGGACAGCGACTGATTGGAGAAATAAAAAATTGGCAATGTCATCATGCTTCATACAAATTCACCACAAATATAGCCAATACAAAGTTGTTGCATGCCTCCTAGTTAGCAATGAGAACTATGAAGCAAAGCTAGATAATCCACTCCAAGCTAGTAACTTACTAACAGAAACAACTAATCCACAGTAGAACACAAAAGACAAAACACAGCCTTATGGTGTTCGAAAATAGAGCTGAAAATAAAAATTTGTGAGGTGCACACACAGAAAAAAAAACAGCGAGACACAGAAACTCACTTTTAGTTCAAGCTTCTGGCATTTGGTTGTAGCTTTAGAAGCTAATATTTGGGCTTCTTCAACAAGTACAACATTATCCTTTGTACCTCTAATTCCAGCATGATCCAGTACACTTGCCTAAAATTCACAAATACATATTATTTACTGCTAATAATAATATGTTTTTCAATCTACAGAAATTCCTTCCAGCCAATCGCTTGAATATAAGTGAAAATTGAACGCTTCATGGTATTAAACACACGAAATACTACAGCAATGCAACAACAACAAATAGCAAACTTGTAAAGGATTGAAAAATTGAGAGTTTTAGACATAGCAGCTGTATAACTATATTCAGAGAGTTTCTAACAACAGAAATACTACAGCAATGCAACAGGATTCAGATAGTTTCATGCACAGCAGTAGTGAAATGTTGAGAAGTATAACTCTAAGCTACTTGTTTAGTTATGGCTGTAAGTAGTACATTGGATTAACACTTGTTCTATTTTTTAAACCAAATAAATACATATAATCCAATGGGGCACTAGTGTTGTCAAATGTCCATTTACAGTAAAAAGCATGTCGGGCATACAAGAAATTCAAAACAAAAGGAAAATTTTGAATGCACATGATCCATCAATTTAGAAAATGCGAAACAAGAGGAAAATGAATAAGATGTAGGAACATTGACCTCAACATAATCATCTTTTCTACAACTGAGAGGGGATTTTCCAAGACCTTGAGATAGTCCATATCGAGTCCTAGAAGCTACACTATCAGGAGTGGAAGTTTGTGATGCATAGTTTTTCCTCTTCCTCTTCCTTCTACCTGAATCTACACCTCAAAAATATTCATAAGAGTATGAACAAGAGATACAAAGTTAACTCAATGCCGATAAAATGCTACAAAAAACACTTTAGGTACCTTGAGCTGATGAGTTATTGGAAGAAATAATTACAGTTGCCTAAGAAACACCACAATTGTCACTACCAAAAACATTGTATGCACTATCTGAATCGACTTTTTCAGTCATAGAAACTTCTTCATCATTATTTTTAGTAGCAGCAGCCATTGTGGGATCAACAACTTCCACATTAAATACACCAGCAGCAGGCAATGTGGTATCCAAAACATCTTCCACAATGGTATGAGTTGAAGCAGCAGGCATTGGGGCTTCAAATTCATGAGCCATTGCATCATCATCTTTGTGACTAACATTGGCTGGAGAAGGGATTCCGGCAGCAGAATTCTTAGGCAGTGGATCATCATCAACTACATGACCATGACAGTTTTTCATGTACTGGAATATTGAGATGACAAGTTTATTAGGGCTCCTGAAACCATGTGCTGTGTGATGTTCTTGGAAAATGCCACACAAAGCTTCATTGTCCTGTCATGTCAAATTAATACTCCCTCCGTTCCTTAATATAAGCCATATCGTTTTTAGCACCAATATTAACGCACGGCTTGGGGAAGGATGTGAGACCGAGGAAAAAAAGAAAAATCAGGCCATCTTCTCTCTCCCAATCAGATTGCTTCCTAAATCTAAGGGTTTGGTTGGGGCATGTGCTATGTACGGTGGAAAGGTTTCCAAACTAATCGACGTGGGAGCTGATACGTACCTATATTTTGGAATTTTCTTTAAAAATCTATATGGCTTATATTAAGGAATGGAGGGAGTAGTAATTTAAAATAGCAAAAATTGTGGATTCTGCATATTAAAATAGCAATGAACTAAACCACACAAATATTAAACTAAATGAAATACTCATGAACATACTGAACAAGGCACCTACTTGTTCATCAAATAATCTACAATCAGTATACAGAGAATCTCTAACAGAAGCACAAGCATCAACCGGTAATAAAGATTCAGCATAACAAGTTTCCTCAATAGATTTGACCTACACAAAAAATTACAGTTAGTCAGTCAGTAATCTAAACAAGAACAAAACAAACATGACAACACTTATAAAACCTCAAACCAAGATTTACCGGACGCTTTCCAAACTTATCAGTAGAGACAATCATATGAAGCATATTTTTTTTATCATAGAACCTTTCCAACACAGAATTCTTGGCAGATTTGGGGGAAGCTGGTGATGAGATCCAAAGTTCAGGAAGTCTAGATAGTAAGCCTACAAGAAATTACAAAGTGGTCAGTAAATACATTACATATAGATGACCCACAGGTTCACAGACTGACGGACCTTGCAAAGTGACAGCCTAACAAGTACTAAAAAATACTCACATCCAAAAATACAACAACAGGAGCTAATCATGAGGCCCACAGGTTCGTAGTACAAGTACCCACAGGTTCATTGTGCAAAAGTGTTTACAGCCAACTCACCTACTAGTAGTAGTAGATGTACGTCTCTCTACAAACTAGCTAGACAGGGTGATTTTTTTAAGAAACTAGAGAGGCTTGAAGCCACTATAGGCCTTTATTAACGAAAAACCAAAAGTTCATCGAGCAACAGGGGTAAACTAGCTAGATAGGTGAAATTGATTAGACAATTTTATTAACTATCATTTGTAGTGCTTAAATTTATTCGTGGTCAAATTTCTAGTAAAAAACTCGCAAACTAACAATTTCTACAACAAAGGCACTGACTATCGGCTAAAAAAGAAAAATTCAAAGAAATGACTCACAACTTCGCTTCAGGGCAACACGTGAACAACAAGCTTAGAAACAAAGTCTAAAGGGTCTATAGTGTCAGATACATTTTCACATCCCACGGCTAACAAGCAAACAAGGCAAACAATAAGGCTAACAAAATGGTATTAACCAACTGTTCTAGCACAACATATGCATCGATTTTAGAACATAAAACTAGTAGCAATAACACATCTATCATCACCGAAAAAAACGTACTTGGAAACTGTAATTAAAATTAGCATGGTCATCTGAACTTGCATGTCTAAACTTTTTGAACTAAAACATAATACAACTAACTGCAACTTTTATGCACAAGCGTTTCCGAAATACTAAAAACAAGCAATGGAAAAAAAGACATACCACAAAGAAGTATATGCAGCCACCGATTATCCTTCTTTGCTTTTTTCTGTATAATGATATCGAAGCAAACAACCATTCAAATACAAACTTGGACCAGTCCCAATCTTTCACAGTCAAAACATCAATCAAAGCACCTAGATACTTGGGGCTGGGAAGAGTACTTGAGTTTGGGCACAGAAAAGTTGACAATGCAACAACCATGAAGTATCGGAAGATGTCATCACCAGACAAAGTGTTGCCTACCAACTTGTTGCCAAAGGTCTTGATGAGGGGCAAAGAAGTCTCATTGATTTCTTTAAGAAAGTTGGCCTTTGCAGACTCATCTTTCTGTTGCCTGATGTCTTCGCCACCAATTGGAATCCCTAAGAAAAAGTGAACTAATTTTGCAGAAAAAGGGACTACTTTGCCTCCAACAAGTATATCGCAACAGTTGATATCGACTTGATCCACAATCCATTGGACAAAGTTTCTAGGCATTGAACATCCATCATACTCAAGCAAGATCCCAAATCCATGATCTCTGATGATCTTTCTCTTACACTCATCCAATTATCTTATTTTCTCTCCAAAATACTTGTTATTGCACCTGCTTCCTGCTTTAGCAGATGAGCTCTCACCGGTAGTTGATTTTCCTTTACCGGTGCCTTTAACATCTCTAAGATTCTGAAAAACCGATGAAAAACTAAGTTTCCAGTTATGAAACTAATCATCAGTTCACTAAACATGGTGTCAAAAAAAGCACATGCTACTGAATTTACCTTTCCAACACGCTTTTGTACTTCAGAACGTCGTGATTTCCCTTTCTTCTTAATACACTTAACAAACTGAAAAAACAACATCAATAGTTAGTTCATAAAAAACATAGTGGCATGGACTCAAAATAGTAACTTAACTGCTAGAGGATAAGAACAGAAAAGGTTGATATGTGCAAATGAGAGACAGACTGATGTCCTACTCCTATAACTATGACATAGTGAAGGTAATAGTACAAAGAGATACATAAATATGCACAGTTCAGTCATAAAAGTTTTAGAACATACTCCAAAAAATGCTCCTTTCAGATGCTTAAAAGCCTGGACTGCACAGCAGGATCAATATCATCATCCGAGGAATTTACATCCTAAAAAGACAACAACAACAACAACAACAACAAAGCCTTTAAGTCCCAAACAAGTATCATATTATAATACACAAGTGCACAAACAAAACAAAATCAAGTGAACTTAGTACCTCGCCAACATTCATAGAATCAGAGTTGTTTTCTTCTTCATAGTTCATAGCAAAGTCATCCTCACTCTCAGCATTTCTAGAATCAGCATCAGAAAGAAACTCATCATCATCCATGGCTACATAACATAACAAAAAAATTGGTTAATGACCTCATTGCTAGTTGCAGCCAATAAAAGAAGGAGCAAAACAACTAGCTCGAAAAGTAATTGGATGCTTGCAGAACAAATAAAAAAATAACTGACAGCCTTCCTAAAAAAATAACCTGAAACTCCAAACAACTCAATGACATGAATTTTAGGACAAAAAATGAACTAAGATCATTGGAATAACTAGAGCCAAATATATTATATATCATAGTTCAATATAATAATTACAAGCCAGCAATAGTTGGTATTCATAAAAAACCAATACTTATAATATCAACTAACCAAACTATAACTCAACATCATCACCATCGTTTACACTAGGATACCTATATCGGCACAGAGGGCACGACTTATCACTACCAAGCCACTCAAAAATGCATATCTTGTGGAAGACATGCATACAAGGCAGCACCCTCAGTGTCTCAATGGCAGCCTCTAAAGCAGCTTCGTCATCGTCCTCTTTTCTGATATCTAAGACACCCAAGCAGATAGCACAAACATCGTCGTCTTTCAACTCTACTAAAATAGGTTCCCTTTCAACGCGAGGAGCTGACGATTGAATAACAGGGGGACATGAAGAGCTCCGCATGCGCCTGTCCATCTAAACTCAAATGATCAAAGATGAAAAAATTAAAGCTGCAATCAACATATTGGAAGCTTACAGAACAAATAAAGAAATAACATAAGTATGGATTACAACTGAACTAGCTCTACACTACTTTTGTGCTAACACTACAGGTTCAGACTAGAAAAAACTACCTCACAGATCAGTATAGTTGCAACTTGCAAGTGCGGGCCTAGAAAAAACTACCTCACAAAAACTGAAACTGAACCACAGACATTAAAAAAAACTTCCTCAGAAACTGAAACTGAAGAAAAAAAAAGAAATACTAAAACTGAACCACAGACAAAACAAACAAGATAAAACTATTGTTGAACAAAATAATCTGTTAAGAATTATATTGTTTCAGCAAACTGAACTGTCTGTTATGGTTCCTTTAAAATCACAAACAAAAAAACACTGAATCTTTGAGAAAACTGAAACTGAACATTAACAATACATCACCATTGCTTGAAAATGACATATCATACAATTATGAAGTACTGAAATAACAAGCGCTGAAAAAATAGAGACTCTTCAATAAATGTATCAAGGATACTTATCCATACACATAGAAATTCTAAAAAAACTAAATAAAGAAGAACAAGACTGAAATGAACTACATGCACAAGGGGCCATACGTGCAATGCAGGCACCAGACGGGAAGCAAGTAGAGAACAAAAGACCAACAACCATGGCTGATCATCACTAGCTCAGCCCATGACACACAAGACAAGTGCACAATTTGCTGTATTGTGCAGTGAAAAAGTAACTACAGTCAAATGTGATAACTAAACAGATCATCAAAGAAGCTCTTCTGCTAGAAAGGCCATGACAGTAGGATGGAATCAGTATCACCACCATGTTCAAATAGAGTAAGAAATTGGCAAATGTGAGAAACTAACCACACAACATTGGTTTGTCCCTGTATCACAAGCATTGAAAGGGAACAAGGAAGATAAAGGGCTAAATTTTGTAAGGCCAAAGCACCTATCAAATTACTTGATCTATCTTTTATTTCATCACAGATCACAAATTTTGCTAAAACAGGATTCCATAATTGCACTATTGCATAATAGGTTACAATCTAGTCTGATAAACAATGATACTCAAGCAAAATGTTTGAAACCAATCTAGATTTCAATGCTAATAAAATCATATAAAGATATACAAATTCCAATAGTCTATCAGTTTTTACATCACCTTGTGCTATCTTAGGAAATACAATACCCAACGAGGCGTGATTTTGATAGTTAAGGTTCACTTCAGTAGGCTCCCAAGATGTGTTCTTGCTGGATGCTTAATAGACATGATTATGTGTTCATCAGTATTATTCATACCATGATATGCTATTCTGATTGCTCCACAAATTTCAGGCAACAAACCAAGTTCCAATGGCAAGACACTCGGATTGGTTAACAGTCAACATAGCCACAAATCCAAAACAAACACGAACCTACTCATTCAGACCTCACAGAGCAAAATCTATCATAAAATACAAACATTTCTTTGATACTCCATTCACCAAAAAAAGAGAGAACTAAGCAGAGGTTATAGGTTAAACTGTAAAGTTTGCTTAAGCACACTAAACAATTAAACATATATACTCTCAGCTATTGCTAAACACCGTATGATAAAAATAAATAAGATAACTAGTTCATCATCATTCTACCTCCATAATTAAGCAGTCACATAGCTTCATGGTTCAAAAAAGTAGCAGGCATCAATATATCAATTTAAATTTCTTTTTGGTTGATAGTTTTTTTAATGTCAGGAAACGACTATTATACAATAAAATAGCAAGTTAAAAATATCCTATGCAACCAGCAAAATAACTTTAAGTCTGGCATTCAATTCTGAATGAGAATCAATGCTTAGAAATGAGACTCAAAATGCATATGCCAATATGCTCATGACCTCTATAGAAACCCTACCAAATATGACACAAGTTAACTGATCCCAATCACCCAACACTTGCCAATACAGATACCCGGTTTAAAATTCAGAGGATGATTCACACAACATGCAGGCTTAACAATATTATTACCTTGCTGACAGCCTTCAGTGGGTACCCTCCTCCAAGCCTTGGATCTCTGCACCTGAATTCAGTTAAAAATCAGGATGTCAACTACCATCAACAAGCTTGATGTACAACAATGGAACCAATCATAGATATAAAAGGATTTGTTTTGTATCAAGATGATCAAGTAAATCCACACTAAAAAAAGCCAAATGAAAAAAAAATTAAGGTAGGAGGAGCTGAGTTTGTGGGGCCTGTGTTGAATAGAGAACCATACTCTGATGGAAGTTCAGTACCATACAAAAAGAAAAATTTAAACTCATCAAGTTATTGAATAACTCACTGTAAATCAGAATTAGTATCTAAATCTGAAATGAACAAAAAAAGAATGGAAGGCAAACCATACATGAACTTGTAAATCGGCAAACAACCTCCAGGAAGCAACCAAAGATACCAAAGAAAGCAACATAAATCTTTAGAGTCTGACAATATAGAAATTCACAAACTGAAATTATGAACTCAAAGGGAACGAACGAACTGGACTTAGTGGTAAGCAACACACAAATTACAGCTTAGAGTCAGACCAAAACTTATGTGTCAAAGGGAACAGAAAGGTTGAACCTACTGGGAAGAAAGCACACAAATGAGAGCAGCACCTAAACATTTAATAACTTATATTGTATAGACGATCATAGGCTCATAGGCCAGTAATCAGCAAGGCTCGCAACGTACCCAGTAGGCTATCCACGCAACAGCCACCAGGCTGATAAGTAGCAAACAACACTGCAGCATATGAGCTGAAACAAGTCGGCAACCCATAGGCAGTGCTAGGCTAACAAATACAATATTACTGCAGGCCTAAGCTATGGGCACCAAATAGGAACATGTTGCGTATATCAGGAAAGAAAGCACAAGATCTCAAACAATGGCAGGTAAATAGCGTAGCAAAACTAAACATGTCCATTTGATTTTGACTACCACTAAACGATTTTACCTTACATCCCATCAAATTGTGCATTCCCCAGGAATTTGATGTAAGCCCCCACCAGGATATGCAAAAGCACCATTTGGTATGAGTGTAAGTAGTAGTACATGATTGTTTACTTGAAAGATACAGTCCCTATCAAGCTGTCCCTCCCCGTCACTATATCTTACTGTCTCCTCCCCTATGACCTTTTGTTTTTCGACAAATCCCCACTACCTGCCCTCAATCAACCACAAATACCCCATCAAATACTAGAACAATCCATCAAACCAAACCCTAATTAACAAGGACTAACAGAACACCACCCCATTTGCAAAAAAAGTTCACAAAAAATCTAAACCACCATTCAGAACAAAAATTCAAAAACTGAAGATGAACCATAGATGTAAAAGACTGAACACAATAGATTAGCAAATCTAAACCACCATTGAGACTAATAAAGGGAAGACAAGTTTATAGGAGGAAAAGTTGTTTATAAATATATAGAGACTAAATTAACATTTTTAGGAAAAAAACAACACAATAATTTTTTATTCTTCACTTTCCTACTTGCTAATAAATGTATACTACCTCTCGAGAGGCTATGCATCATCTTGGAATCTCATTTTGTAAGTAGAAAATCATACAGAGAGATGGACATGGCTATTCCAAGTTTCTAATATACTACCAGCAAGTAATAGATCGGATGCTCTTGAAAGCCAAGAGAGTTTATCAGAATGGTAGTGCAAACCCACTGGCTTCACATATATCACCTTATATCAATGCCACTCCTAGTACTAGACTTGTGTAATCCCTTCACAACTGCGATATGAAATGTGTTCTAAGCATAGTAATGTGACAACCTGACACCCCAACCATATAAAGAACAAATTTGACAATCCAACACATCTCCATTCCGACATGAACAAAACAAATACCCCATCAAATACTAGAACAATCCATCAAACCAAACCCTAATTAACAAGAACTAACAGAACAAACCCTAGACGCATTCGAACCTCACCCACACATGAGCAAAAGAGAAACACAGGTCAGAGAAACTAGCTAATCATGGTCGTGGCCTCAAATCATGGTCGTGGCCTCGTGGGGATCCAACCAGTGAGCAGAGAGGGGGCAAGCGCAGACGTACTTTGCGAAGCAGATCTAATGCACAACTACAGGCTAAAACCTAAGAGTTAGGATGAAATCACCATAAATCTCGTCACCTTGTAGCTAATCCCCATGGCAAAAAAACACAAAGCGGAGCCACGGATCATTCGTTCTCATGCCAAAATACCCAAACCAAACATGGCGACGAACACAGAGCCCGCATCCGCGCTGCACCAAAATCCCGCGCGATGAAATGAAGAAGACATCGAACCAACGCCAGAAAAAATAGATTCACAAGGAATAAACGCGATCCCCTCATCCAAACACATCACTAATGCGAGAACGAACCCTAACAACAATGATTTACTAGCAAACAAGGGAGCAGAAGCCAACAAACCTGGCCAAATCCTAGAAATCGTCAGTCGCCGCCGACGGGGAACGAGAGCACCGCGAGGTCGCTGTCGATGGGGAACAAGAGCACCTTGAGGTTGCCGCCGATGGGAAACGAGAGCACCACAAGGAAGACACGGCAAATCTGGGACTGGGTCACTGGGAGAGTGGGAGGGAAAGCTTGCCGGTCGGCTGCCCAAGTAGAGCGACGCATCGCCTCGAAGAAGCCAAAGAGTCTGAATGGAAATGGGGTGGGGTGGGGGGGGGGGGAGGGGGGGGACGGACGCCACTGAATCGGCGCAACTCCCGAAAAATCAAAATTGTAGCGCCAGGGTCCACAGGTCAGAGATACAAAACAGATCGGACGGACGGATATGCCAGCAGCACGACGTCGACCGACCAGCAGCGCGCGATACAGATCGGATGGATAGAAAATCCATGTGCCAACTAAGCAAAAAAGCACCCCGTGTTGTATAGCATTCCTAGAAAAAAAAAACAGCCCACAACGGCTCACCTCTATAAATACCCCAACTCCGGTGGCCAAAGTTCCTCACCACCCATTCACTCACTCCACACGCACCATCTCAAAGCCGGTAGCAGCAACTAGAAGCAGCTAGCTAGCCACAACAACTCACCTCGCCCATGGCGATGGCCTCCGCAGCTTCGTCGTGCACGGACGGCACGTGGTGGGTGTACGCGCTCCCGGCGCTGCTCGGCTCGGACACCCTGTGCGCCCACCCGGCCCTCCTGGCCGCCCTGCTCTTCCTGACCACCGTCACGGCGGCTCTGCTGGCGTGGGCCGCGTCGCCGGGAGGGCCTGCGTGGGCGCACGGCCGCAGCCGCCTCGGCGCCACTCCTGTCGTGGGTCCCCGCGGTCTCCCCGTGTTCGGTAGCATCTTCGCGCTGTCCCGCGGGCTGCCGCACCGCGCCCTCGCCGCGATGGCCCGTGCCGCGGGTCCCCGGGCCAAGGAGCTCATGGCGTTCTCCGTCGGGGACACGCCCGCGGTCGTGTCGTCCTGCCCGGCCACGGCGCGTGAGGTGCTCGCGCACCCGTCCTTCGCCGACCGCCCCGTGAAGCGGTCGGCGCGGGAGCTCATGTTCGCGCGCGCCATCGGGTTCTCGCCCAACGGCGACTACTGGCGCCGCCTCCGCCGCGTCGCGTCCACGCACCTCTTCTCCCCACGCCGCGTCGCCGCGCACGAGCCGGGACGCCAGGGCGACGCGGAGGCCATGCTCCGCTCCGTCGCCGCCGAGCAGTCCGCCTCTGGCACCGTCGTCCTCCGTCCGCACCTCCAGGCCGCCGCTCTCAACAACATCATGGGCAGCGTCTTCGGCACGCGATACGACATCACATCCGGCGCCGGCGCCGGCGCCGCGGAGGCCGAGCAGCTCAAGAGCATGGTGCGCGAGGGGTTCGAGCTCCTCGGCGCCTTCAACTGGTCCGACCACCTCCCCTGGCTCGCCCACCTGTACGACCCCAGCAACGTCACCCGCCGCTGCGCCGCGCTCGTGCCGCGCGTCCAGACCTTCGTCCGTGGCGTCATCGACGAGCACCGGCGCCGCCGCCAAAACTCCGCCGCCCTCGACGATAATGCTGACTTCGTCGACGTGCTCCTCTCCCTCGAGGGCGACGAGAAGCTCCGCGACGACGACATGGTCGCCATCCTCTGGGTAAGTTCTTCAAATCGATCGCTTTCCTAGCTTGTTCAACGCATATACTTCTCGGGTCTACAGTTTTGTGTCGGTTGTTCCCGAATGGGAAAAAAGAGCAAAGCTTTTTATGTCCGCCGCTGAAAAAATATTTATATAATTTGTTTTTGCAGGAGATGATCTTCCGCGGTACGGACACGACGGCGCTTCTGACCGAGTGGTGCATGGCGGAGCTGGTGCGCCACCAGGCGGTGCAGGCGAGGGTGCGCGCCGAGGTGGACGCGGCTGTCGGCGCCGGCGGTTGCCCCACCGACGCCGACGTGGCGCGCATGCCGTACCTGCAGGCGGTCGTGAAGGAGACGCTGCGCGCCCACCCGCCTGGCCCGCTGCTGAGCTGGGCGCGCCTCGCCACCGCCGACGTGCCCCTCTCCAACGGCATGGTGGTCCCGGCCGGCACCACGGCGATGGTGAACATGTGGGCCATCACCCACGACGCCGCTGTGTGGGCCGAGCCGGACGCGTTCGCGCCGGAGCGGTTCCTGCCCTCCGAGGGCGGCGCCGACGTGGACGTCCGCGGCGTCGACCTCCGCCTGGCCCCGTTCGGCGCCGGGCGCCGCGTCTGCCCCGGCAAGAACCTGGGCCTCACCACCGTGGGCCTGTGGGTCGCCCGCCTCGTGCACGCCTTCGAGTGGGCGCTGCCTGAAGGCGCGCCGCCCGTTTGCCTCGACGAGGTCCTCAAGCTCTCCCTGGAGATGAAGACGCCGCTCGCCGCCGCGGCCATCCCCCGCATCGCCTGATCCATCCTGCCGCCGACGCGTGCAACAAGAACCGGTTATGCTTTGTCACGTACTCACGTCACGTCATGTCACGCGTTGTTTGCATGGATGAGGGTATCTTTGTCTGTGTCTGTGTGGTCTTCGCTAAGTTTGCTTCTTCTCGATCGTCGGTTCGTTCGTGCCTGCCTTGCTTAGGGTTTCGTTTCTTGGAAAGTAGTGAGTGTGTCTCCCTTAGTCTCACCATCAACGGGGCTCCAATTTTGGAAAGGTGCGTGTTGGGAGTTAACCCCTAGACATGTCTGCGTCTTGATCACCACCTACTATCAGTATCAGCGCAGCACCTATATATATAGATCATTGTTTGTTGATCACTCATGGAAGTCGTGTGCTCAAGTCTGCTGTATTATATGTATAATGTATTGTAATGTGATTATCAAGAACCGTGCTATTTATATGTTGCTGTTTAATTGTTTATATATGTCCGGATTGGCCTCCAATTAACTAGTTATTTCTGAATTCAATTTTCGGTTATATATTTTGAAGTTGATCATCTGAAGTATTCAAAATCAAGTCACTTAAACCGTATTCAGTTGTGCGGTGAAATCTATGATAAGTAAGACTGTTCACGAAAAAACATGAGTCACCACTATAAAATTGTGGGTCGACCAGGCAACAACCAGGCGCAAGACAGCAGCTTGAAGTACAAGTCACAGAACTAACAAATATATCGTCTCTCTATTTCCTATACATATCTTTAGAAGAGTTCTGACTCAGAACATAGCTGATGCATACCATGAAGAAGATATTACCAAAGCACTGCAACTTTGGTGAAGGATGTGTGTCCATCTGACATTATTTACAAATTTCAAAATTTTGAATATCAAAATGTATGAATTTAAAACAAATATTTGAGACCCTAAAAATTTTAAATAAACAGCAAATATATAGATCAGGTTGTCCATTACAGCTTTGGTATATATTAACCATATGAACATTCAAGGTCGTTTAGAAATTCTAAATTTTTTATTTCAAAATTTATGAAACTGTGACACATATTTGGGATTCTAAACGACTTCAATGCAAAAAAAAACTTTTCAACTATACAAATAATTTTGGTATAGATCATGCCAATATCTAAGGTTGTTTGCAAATTTTAAATTTCAAAGTCCGTGAAATTAGAACAATTCTTTAGGACTGTAAACTGTTTGAAATAAAAAAAAAATCAACTACAAAGTTGCAGATCACGTCTAGAGCTACAATTTTTGATATAAAGTTTGTCTTCATCCGAGTTTTTATGAAAAAATATGAATTATTTTTATTGCTACTATTTATTCGATAGGCCCACCTCTAAAGGTGCCCTGTTAATAGAATAGTCACCTCTGTTAATAGCGATTTTGAGAGATGACATCTTAAGGTGTCCATCTCTGAAAATCGATTCATGGGGATAAGCATCCTAAAACGACCACCTCTATTAATCGATGATTCTAGAAGCGGTCGTCTTAGGATGCATGCCTCCATAAATACTTGGAGGAGAGCATTTTCGTGGAGCTCCCCTGACTATTTATGGAGACACGTTCACTAGGCGGGTCTGATTCTGTAAATGTTTGAGTCGTTTCTCGTAATTTTTTTTATGTAATGGTGCTTGGTTATGCCGTTTAGCTAATTTGTGAACATTTACTCTTTCTGTCTCATGATAAATGACCTTTATTTGTTTGCTTTGGGCATGAGAATTAAGAAAAAGCAAACAAAAGGGTGTAGTATATAGAAAACGAGAACAAAGTAGAAAGAGAGATATTGTAGAGGCCGCTGGCCTCCCCCCCCCCCCCCCCCCCCCCCCCGCCCCCCACTCCACCCCACCCCAACCCCAACACACACACTACCACGCTGCAGCGCCCTCTAGCGCGCGCTGCTGTCACGGCCACAGGAGAAGCGGAGAAGAGGAGGCCTGTATATTCTGGATATAAGGGAGGGCACCATAGTCTTTTTCTCTTTCTTCTTTTTTCAAACAATTTTTTAACCCATTATTTACCAGCAGCTCATGGAGTTAAGAAACAGGGATAGACGACAGCTTCGAATAAAAAAAACAGGGACAAATATGCAAACTTTAAAAAACAGGTGTAAACGTACCGTTAGAGTTGAAAACAACGATAGTAATGCAATTGTCTCAAAGATAAACGTGTGTTGGGAAAAACGAGTGATAATTAATTTAAGGGTCCATTTGGATCCTTTCATTTGGAGAAGTTGAAATCTACCTAATAAATTATGTTATTTAGTTTGGAATTTGATATTCCACCACTTTTTAAAGTTCACATATAAGCCTATCTCAAATTCATAGGGTGAGACATGAAAATTGATTCTATAGATCACCATTCTATGTTTCTACTTTGCAACTTATACCTTGTTCTTCAACTCACTCCTCTATGGTAGCAATGCAACATATAAGTAGACCTCTCGTATAGCCAACAATAATATACAAATATACTAATCCATATACAACTATATTAATTTAATTAATATGTGTCTTAATTATAATTATTAAAATGAATTCAATTCCGAGATCAAACGAGCCCTAAGACGAACCTAGAGAAGGCCAGAGATAATTGTGAAAAAATTATGTGACAGAGAGGGAGTGTCCGAGATTTAGACGTCGCAGACACTACTACAGTAAGCATTTGTAGGGGCGGCTGGCGATGGTTTGTTAAGGCGGTTTTGTCGGCCGCCCCTACCACACCATCTCTATAAATCAAGGGTTTATAGGGGCAGTTCCCAAGCCGCCCCTACAAATCGATTTGTAGAGGTGGCTTGTGTCACCAGCCGCCCCTACAACTGTATTTGTAGGGGCAGTTGGTAACACCAGCCTCCTTTACAAAAAATAATTTGTAGGGGCGATTGTAACACCAGCCGCCCCTATAATTCCCATTTGTCCCCTACAGTACATTTTCACACAAAAAAATTGAAATTTGAAATATAATGTAATTCACAAGGACATTATATCAACAACTAATTAACAAGAAGATATATGCATTACAGAACCATAATAATTTAAATTACTTCATTACAAACCTATTCATTACAAACACATAATATTTTAAAATTGTTAATTACAAACCATAATAATTTAGATCAGTTCATTATTACAACTAACAGTAATTTAACTTCCTAGAATTTTCCAATGTCGTACCACGTACTCAGAGAAGTGCAGATCATTCATTTCATATGTCAAAATGTCACTGATGTAGTGCATTGTATTTACTAGTGCACTCTCCTTTGCTTCACAAGATCGTTCACAAGGTCTACTGACAACGATCAACATTGGTCGAGAATCTTTCCTCATAGTCACAAGAATTTTTTCCTAGATTCCCTCTGAAGTGAGAACCGAGCCACCATATTCCCATTTATAACGACCCAAGTGATACATGGCCTAGTTTAAAATGGCTTCAAAGCTACAACTTATGTATGTTACGTCGTTCTCCTAAATCTGCAAGTGTTGGAAAAAATATGGTTATCAAAATAGTTGGTGTTTCGAGTAAACACCAACGAGTAAATTTGTGTTATTGCGCGTTGGACCCAGATGATATGCTAAAAGACACAAGGTTTATACTGGTTCGGGCAGAATGTCCCTACGTATAGTTTGTGGCTGCTGCTCATGTTATTAGCACTGAAAAGTTTGTAGTAGGGGTTACAGACGGGCGAGAGAGGGACAGGTCCCAAGTCTTTGATGGAAAGTTCAAATGGGCGCCGAGAGTTTGGTTGTTGCTTAGCTGTGTGTGATGTGATGCGTGGTGTGTTGAATTAATCGGTTCCCTTAGTGGGGTGCCTTGCCTTCCCTTTTATAGACCAAAGGGAAGCAGGGATTATAGATAGAGAAAGAAGAAAAACCAAAGGCAAGGAGGTTCTTCAAAGATGACGGGTCTTCCTTTTCCTCTGAGCGAGCTTCGTTGACGCGGCAGACGGTGCTAGGGATAGCTCCATGCTGGGTGCATGTCCGCTGATCCTGGTAGGGCCACACTGGGCGTCTGTCCACTGATGATGCCATGTTCTGGCTTGATCAGCAAGCGATCACATCCCATAACACCCCTACGGGCAGCACGACAGACTATGGTGCTGATCTGTGACCCTATGGGTAGTAGATGGCGCAGTGATCGCACGTCCATTACTGTAGATGATGCGAGTTTCCTCCTAGACCATAGTGGTTGTCGTATGCTTCCGTTCGGATCGACGCCCGAGGGCAAATGGCGGCGCCCACAACACTATAAGACAAATGTCGTCGCCTACAACACTATTTGGGTTCTTATATGCCAGGAAGGGCTTAAAGCGTCCGTCTTATCATATCCTGACTGTACTTTCCTGTAGACGTGTAGGGTATGGTCCTCGATATTATGGTTGACTTGAGTGCCCTGCCTTATCTACGCGCGTAGTTATGAAGGAGCAGCACGTAGACGTCGGGCGAGGCGGAGCTAGCCCCCGGATGTCAGGTGACGCGGAGTCTGTCCTCAGACATTAGGTGAGGCAGAGCTAGCCCCCGGACATCGGGCGAGGCAGAGCTAGCCCCTAGACGTCGGGCGAGGTGGAGTCTGCCCTTAGACGTCGGGTGAGGCGGAGCCAGCCCCCGGACATCGAGCGAGGCGAAGTCTGCCCTCAGACGTCGGGCGAGGCGAAGACAGCCCTCATGGGTCGAGCGAGATGGAGTCTGCCCTTTGATGTCGGGCGAGGCCAAGCTAGCCCCCGAACATCGGGCGAGGTGGAGCCAGCCCCCAGACGTCGGACGAGGCAGAGTCTTCCCTCAGCCATCGAGCGAGGCGGAGCCAGCCCTCGGACATTGGGCGAGGCGGAGTCTGCCCATAGACATCGGGCGAGGCGAAGCCAGCCCTCGGATGTTGGGCGAGGCGGGGCCAGCCCTCGGGGGTTAGGCGAGATGGAGTCTATCCTTTGACGTCGGGCGAGGTGGAGCCAACCCTCAAGAGTCAGCTTGAGGCGGGGCCCATGGTCTCGGTGGACGAGCGAGTGACCCGACAAGCGGTGTAGTCACGCTCTTGATCGCGTGGATGAATCAACATTAATGGTCATTAGCTCCTCTTTTGGTACCCTAATATTGGTCCCCGATAGTAGCCCTCGAGCACCCGGGCGACTCGAGTAGAATCGCCTAGGGAATTCTTTGACTTGCCAGTAGGTGCGTGCGAGACGCACCTAGTGGGTGTAGCCCCAAGCCTGCGGAGGAGTAGGATACTCCTTCGAAGGGTTTTCCAAAAGAGAGGATTCTGAGAGCCCTAGCCCTCTATTGTTGCCCACGGTGCGCTCTGAAGATGGCAATTTCTTCCCCACTGAGGTTGGACCATTCATGGGTATGGTCGTGAGATTTGGTGATTGTTTAGCCGGATAGCTCAATTGGGATCCTAGTATCCCATTCGCGGGGATCCAGCCAGGGTTAGCTCGACTATGACTCAATCACGGGCCAAGACTCCCGTGAAGCTTGTGCGCTTGGGCTTTGGTCGCTCACGGGCCCATCCTTTGTCGTATGGGTGCCTTGGGACGGCCATTGAAACCATTGATGGGCCAACCCTCGAACCCCTAGGCCTAGGTGGGCCGAAGGAATGCTTTTTGACTTGTATCCCTTTTGTTGGTAAAGAGTCCTAGTCTACCCGGGGAGGCAAAATGCCCGATGCGTCTTCAGAGGGAAAGGATAGGGATTGTGGGCGAAACGTCCAACGCATCTTTCGAGGAGTGGCGGTTGCCTGACGATGAGGACGCGCCATCGTCATCCAATGGCTATGTCATGTCCTTCACTCACTTCCATGAGCGGGGATTCACCACCCCCACCCATAACTTTCTTTGAGGATTGCTGCACTACTACAAGGTAGAGCTGCAGCACCATAATCCCAATGGAATTCAGCACATTGCGGCGTTCGTCGCCCTATGTGAGGGATTCCTAGGGATTAGTCCCCACTTCGACCTATGGTGGTACTTGTTTGCTGTCACCCTCCTGAAGAAGCGGGAGAAGAAGCAGGAGCTGAACGTGCTGATGGGATGCAATGGCATTTAGCTCCACAACAACTGGGTCAGTGAGTACCCACCGATGCATCTGTCGACGTCCAACAAGGAGTGGCATTCGCATTGGTTCTACATCAAGAACAACGCAACCGCCCCCTTACGAGAGTTCACCGGGCGCTCATCAAAGAGGTCCCAGAATCATGGAGGAAGTGGGGAGTCCCAGAGAAAGACAAGAAGAGAATCTAGGACAATCTCATCGCCATCTGAATCCTGATGGAGAAGGGCATGAAGGGATCAGGGATCATCGGTGCCTACCACACGCGGAGGGTGGTGCCGCTGATGAGGCGCGTGCTTCCCCTGCACACGATGGCGCCTAGGGCATCACTCGATGGGACGACGCTCACTGAGGGAGCACTCTCCCCCTCTAAAGTGGTGTAGCGCATCAAGGAGGTGATGGAGCCTCCATAGGACGACGCTGGTGTTGTCCTTGATTTTTTGTATCCAGTGCTGGGGCACCCCCCAATGCGACCAGAACTAGGATACATCGTCTTCGTAAGTTTTTCTTTCCTCATGCCTCCTTTTTAATTGAACTCCCGACCTCTTGATGCTGATATTGAGATAGGGGGACCAGCTAAAGAAACTCGTCCTTACAAATCACCCGGCTCCACTGCCGAAGGACCCGTCCGTGATGGCGGCCAACCGCACTAAGGCTGAGCGGCAGCGAAAGGCGAAGGAGGATGAGAGGAGGAAGAAGCAGTAGAAGTTGCGGGCACAGGAGCAAGGAGAGGGCATGAACAGTGACGATGATGATGAGGTGGTTGCCTATAATGAGTGGGATGACCTGGAGAGCGAGGATACGCTGACAGGTATCCACTCATCCTTCCAGGGACCCTTCCCGTTTCATGCCAAGGGAAGTGCGTCCGTGAGGACAGCGGAGATCGGCCAAAACATCGGCCTATCCTTAGGACCAGTAGGGGAAGGTGGATCTACCACCGCGCCCAAGGTGCCAGTAGAGGGGGTGGCCCCACTGCCATGCCTCAAGAGTCAGTAGGGGTGACTAGATCTGTCATCGCACCTGAGGTGCTGACAGAGGGCAGTGGCTCAGTCGCCATGCCCCAAGAGACAATAGGGGTGAGCGGGCCTGCCGCCACATCCGAGGCGCCGATGCAGGGGGGTGTCCCCACCGCCGTGCCCTAGGATGTGAGGGAGGCAAGCCCCTCTACCCGGGAGCAAATGGCGGGCTCAAAATGGCCCCACTTCGATGAGGTGGAGCAAGGACCCGGGGTTCGTCCCCCAAACGTATTCTCCGCCCAATAGCGCTAATGTAAGTCAATGACTCCTCTGTTTTTCTCTGTTTTCAGAATGACTAATGCCTTTTGTTTCTTGCAGCGTCCTGAGACGGGGCAACTTTTTGGTGCTGGCGCCCAAGAAGAGCGTCGCCATTCAGGCGAGATGGCAGCCGTCGCTCGATGTCACTCCTATTTTAGGTAGGAGAGGAGCTAGCGTCATAGCCTCGTCGGCTGATTAGGCACCACCTATGGTGGCACCCGTGCCCTTGACGGGTAGAGCAGATGTCGGGGCCAAAGGAGCGCCCTCGGAGGTCACCGAGCAACCAACGATGGAGGTGATTCTGCTACCAATGTCAGAGCGGATAGAGCTGCCACTCACGCTTGTAGCACCGACTGCGGTGGGTGCAATGCCGCCGATCGAGGCCCCACCGATGCAAGCAGAGGCGGCTGCGACTGTGACAAGCTAGGCGTAGCTGGACGCAGCCACGGTGGTGCCTGAGGAAGCGGCGCGGTCTGTGCCACTAGTGGCCCAAGTAACGGCGCCCGACGTGGGTTGGATGGAGGGGGACACGGTTGAGGGGTCCCCGGGCATCGTGGCGGTGGTGGAGAGGACCAGCGGGCGGTTGCCCTAGGCCCTAACGTTGGGGGCAGCCACTCACCCATTAGGGGCGAGCCTCTGCTCTAGTGGATGGATCCACAAGACCCATCGTTGATACTCTTCTCCGTCATTGATGCCACCGAGAGCATAGAGTGGGAGAGTGTCAACGAAGGGATCTCGGCCATGCTGGAAGCTCTGAACCAGGCCAGGGGCGCCCTGTGCAATGTCGTCATTCCCACTGGCCGGGTATTCACTTAATCTTTCCTCTCGCTTTCTTCTTTCTTCACGTATTTTTGTGTTTTGACCGTCATTTTTTTTCTAGTCCCTTATCGCTCATAGCCGGGAGAAATCCATGTTCCTTCATGTGTAGAAGGAAAGTTGGGACTGCCTCATTGAAGAGGCCTAGATGTGTGGGGATATGTCCACCTAGCTTGCCGCCGCCCAACAGAGGGTGGCCGAGCTAACTCCCTTGGCTGAGGAGGCGGCCAATCTCTGGCTATGGGAGGCCAAGGCCCGTCGAGATGTGGAGGAGGCCAAGAAGACATTTGAGGAACTATCAATGAGGGCATGGTGGGATGAGGAGGAGGCCACCGAAGTTTAGAAGGAGTAGGACGAGCTGCTCCAAAGGGGCGCCGAGGCCCGCCAGCAGATCCTCGACCTCCTAGCCAAGGCAGAGAAGGAGTGGAAGATCAAGCTAGGAGCCAAGGAGAGGTTCACGGCCCTACAGTAGAGGGTGAACCTAGATGTCGAGGTGGTTAATGGGATCGTGGATCCTGATCTTCCGTTAGGTAGATGTAACTATCATTGTGGCGGAGAATGACACACCGATCTAGCTTCAAATCAAAAGATCGAACCCTACAATCTTAGCACCACAACTCCTCTAGTTATCAACCAAGACACAGATCTGGTTGACCTCACCAAGAAGGCTAACCCCTGTCTATGCAACAAAGAACACAAGCAAGAACAAAAAAGAAAACAACCAAATTGCAGATGAATGATTAATCTCACGATGTTGGGGTATCACAAGCCGATGAACGGCAAAACTGTTCTTGACAGATTAATCTAATCAAAACCCAAAACCTAATGGTGGTGGTGGCATATGATTATAAAGGACTTAGGGTCATCACCTACCCTGGACGCACCCCCCTAATGGGCTCAAAGACGATACATGGCCCATTAGACCAAATACGGTGATGCAGCACCTAGACAGATTCTGGATGCTGACTTGTTTTGATAATTCTTGTGGATTCCGAAGAGATTTTGATGTGAGACCACTTGCATTGGATTCCTTATCAAATTGTCTTTCCAACCATATGTGGATCATCCAAAACAGAGTCCGTATGCGTCCTGGGTGACCAGTTTAAGGCAGACTGGTCCTGGAGGCTGAGGCAGACTCGAAATCATGTTGGACCGGGCCTCCGGTTTCTGTTGGACGTCCTTGCTGGTCATCATTGCCTCCGCCACTTCCTCTATGTCCCTCATGACCCTCTCCAATGTTCCTAAGCAAGATAACATCATTAGGTAGTAGTCTATTCTCAAAAGTATGAAAAAGATCGCTTAAGAGCGAGCTCACCTCTAAATTGAGTTGACGCATTCAAACTTGGGTCATTGGACCTTGCATAATGGTTGGAGGATCAGCGGGTACATCCAAAGGAGTGATGTCCTCATCATCCTCCCCCTCTTGAAATTGAGTCATCCTCGACTCAAGCTCATCTTCTTCTCCCAAATGAGGTTTCAAATCTGTAATGTTAAAGGTGGGACTAACCCCAAACTCGGATGGTTACTCAAGTTTGTAGGCATTATCATTTATTTTCTCAATTATCTTATAAGGACCAGCTGCTCTTGGCATTAATTTAGACTTACATAGCTCAGGAAATCTATCTTTTCTCAAATGTAACCAAACCAAATCACCTGGTTTAAGTTTAATTTATTTTCTACGTTTACTACCAGCAATTCTATACTTTTCATTCATTCTTTCAATATTTGCTTTAGTTGTTTCATGCAACTTACGAATGAAATCAGCATGCTCTCTAGCATCACTATGTGTTCTCTCAGTGGTAGGTAAAGGCAACAGATCAATAGGAGCACGGGGGTTAAAACCATACACTACCTAAAAAGGACTTACCTTGGTGGTGGAATGTTCCGCCCTGTTATATGCAAACTCCACATGCAGCAAACACTCTTCCCACATCTTCAAATTGTGCTCCAAAATTGCCCTCAACATGGTGGACAATGTTCGATTCACTACCTCAGTTTGCCCATCAGTATGGGGATGACATGTTGTAGAAAATAGCAGCTTGGTCCCCAATTTATTCCACAAAGTGCGCCAAAAATGACTCAAGAATTTTGCATCTCGATCTGAAACAATAGTAGAAGGCATACCATGCAAGCGAACGATTTCTTGAAAGAAAAGGTCAGCAATATGAATAGCATCGTCGCTCTTATGAAAAGGAATAAAATGTGGCATCTTAGAAAAACGATCAACCACCACAAAAATACTATCCCTCCCCCTCTTAGTCCTTGGCAAACCCAACACAAAATTCATAGATATATCAGCCCAAGGAGTAGAAGGAAAAGGAAGAGGCATATACAAACCATGTGGGTTCAACCGTGACTTAGCTTTTTGACATGTGGCGCACCAAGCCACGTACCGTTCTACATCTTGCCTCATCCTTGGCTAAAAGAAATGTGTGGACAGCATGTCCTCCGTCTTCTTGGCATCAAAATGTCCTATCAATCCGCCTCCATGTGCCTCCTGCAACAACAAAAGATGAACGGAACCAATTGGAATGCATAGGTGGTTAGCTCTAAACAAAAAACCCATCATTGATCATAAACTTATTCCATGTATGTCCCTCTCTACAATTCATCAACACATCCTTAAATTTAGGATCAAGCGCATATTGTTCTTACCAAAAATCCGATAATCAAGTTGGGACAGCAATGTATATCATCTAGACAAAGCATCAGCAATCACATTATCCTTCCCTTTCTTATGTTTGATAATATAAGGAAAAGATTCAATAAAATCAACCCATTTAGCATGCCTACGATTCAGATTATGTTGAGAACGAATATACTTAAGTGATTCATGATCAGAATGAATAACAAATTCTTTAGGCCACAAATAATGATGCCACGTCTCTAAAGAACGGACAAGTGCATACAATTCCTTATCATACGTGGAATAATTCATAATAGGACCATGAAATTTTTCACTAAAGTGAGTAATGGGTTTACCATCTTGCATCAAAACACCCCCAATGCCAACTCCACTAGCATCACATTCTAGCTCAAAAGTCTTACCAAAGTTTGGAAGTTGCAGCAATGGTGCGTGTGTGAGCATGTCCTTCAAAGTGTCAAAGGACTCCTCATGTGCCTTTCCCCAATAAAACACCACCCCTTTCTTCGTCAACTCATGCAATGGGGCAGCAATGGTGCTAGAATCTTTAATGAAGCGGCGGTAGAATACTGCAAGACCAAGAAAACTCCTCACCTGTGTGATGGTTTGGGGAACCGACTAGCTCTTTATGGCTTCAATTTTCATCTCATCCACCTCAATTCTCTGTGGAGTTACAACATAGCCAAGAAAAGAAACTCGATCCATGCAAAAGATGCACTTCTCAAGGTTACCAAATAATCATGCATCATGTAAAGCATTAAAAACAGCACGTAAGTGATCCATATGTTCATCAAAAGACTTGTTGTAAATCAATATATCATCAAAGTAAACTACCACAAAATGACCAATAAAAGCTCTTAAAACCTCATTCATTAAGTGCATGAAAGTGCTAGGTGCATTTGTCAAACCAAAAGGCATTACTAACCACTCATACAACCCGTACTTGGTTTTAAACACGATTTTCCATTCATCTCCAAGTTTCATTCTAATTTGGTGGTAGCCACTTCGCAAGTCAATCGTTATGGAGCCACACAACTCATCAAGCATGTCGTCTAGCCTAGGAATAGGATGACGATACTGAATAGTAATATTATTGATGGCTCTACAATCAACACACATACGCCAAGTTCCATCTTTCTTAGGAACCAAAAGTACAGGAACGGCACAAGGACTAAGGCTTTCACGTACATACCCACGGTCCAAAAGGTCTTGGACTTGCCACTGAATTTCTTTAGTCTCCTCAGGATTGGTTCGATAGGCAGCACGGTTAGGCAAGGTTGCTCCTAGAATCAAATCGATTTGTTGCTCTATCCCTCCCATAGGTGGCAGCCCCGGGGGTGTCTCAGCTAGAAAAATTTCTCCATACTCCTACAAAAGGTTAGTGACAGCAGGAGGCACCAAGCTAACAATATTATCAAGCGAAAACATAGGTCGTTTGCATACCAAAGCATAGCAAATATCATCATCAGAAATTTTAGCAAAGTCACATTTTGTTGCAAGCATAACACCACCCTTCAATTTAATCCCCTCAGCCTTAGAAATAGATGTAGACTTATCCTTTTTGGGTGGGAGAATAGAATTAGCATCTTGCTGATTTTCAGATTGAATATCATTCAAACTAGCGGCGCATTCTCTATCAGCTTGTACAATTTCAGCAGGGGTCAAAGGTACCAAAGTAATTTTCTTTCCTTTATGCACAAAAGTGTATTTATTGCTTCTACCATAGTGTGTAGCATCATTGTCATGTTCCCAAGAACGACCCAATAAAAGTGAACATGCTTGCATAGGTACCACATCACAATCAACAGAATCAACATAAGAACTAATGGAAAATAAAACTCTGCAAGTTTGTGTTACCTTTGCTTTTCTAGAATCATTTAGCCACTGAATATGGTATGGACGTGGGTGCAGGCGTGTGGTCAAGCCAAGCTTCTTGACCAAATCAGAACTCACCAAATTATTGCAACTACCTCCATCAATAATGACACGTGCTCGACGGTTGCTGATGACGAAGAAAATCTAGAACAAGTTATGGTGTTGTAGCTTCTCAGGTTGTTGTACTTATGAGCTGAGCACCTGCTGTACAATGATGCTCCTATAGGCCGTTGTGGCTTTGTCACCAAGGACTTTGCCATCCTCCTCATATGTATCTTCGTCTTCTTCATCTTCAATTCCATAGCCATGTGCGAAGACGTTGTCGTAATCTTCCTTATTGGATGGCTGCTCGATCTATGTTCCCATTGGCATCATGCATCGTGTCTTCTGGCAAGAGACCATCGGTGTTGCTACCGGAGACGTCGTTGTTGACCGCCATAAAGGTTTCCAACTTAGTAACCTTGTCGGTTAGTGTGGAAATTCGTTTGTCCAATCTCTCCATGTTGTTGCCAATGTTGAGTTCAATGAGTGCGTCAGTGATGGCCTTCCTGATGGCCTCATTCATCCTTTTTTGGGCATTCTCTACAGCAGCTTGAAGTTGCTCTTGGCTAACACATTCGTTGAAATCCTTGGGACTGTTATCTCTAGTTTGATCACCTCCTGCCATTGTAAACACCAAAACAGGAACAAACGGTGAAAGTTATCCCTACCAAATGACTACGTGGTTGCAGTGGTGTCACTTTTCACAGCAAGTGGAAGTGTCTTACCAAGCTCTTACAAAGTTCTTACCAACGCAAGCAGTGGGTGGTACAACCGGCGACTAGTTCGTGATCCTTGTGAGGCAGTGGTACCAAGATTGCAAGGGCCTTTTTCTGTACTGATCTGAAGAGTTTGTGGAGCTTAGAAGGCACACAAAGAATAATATGTATATTTGGCACATAAGTCAGTAACAGAAAGTAATGCTGAATTATAGTCCAAAGTACTTGTTCTCGTTGCTGGTCTAAAATGTTCCCAGTGCCAGGTGTGTAACAAATAAGTATGGTGGATAGTAAGGTGACAGGTGTGTGACAAACAAGTATGGTGGATAGCAAGAGCAACACGAACAAGGAACCAGATAGCACACGCTAACACAGATCACTTTGGCCTTCTCTATGTGCTCCTTTAGATATTGTTCCTCTTTTGTCCCCTCACATTCTTTCTATTTTTTGGGCTGTCATTGTTTTTTGGGAAACTTTGACTTTTTTTAATTTTTTTGATATTTTTTCATTCACTTAGGAGCACAAAAGAAGTAAACATAGAAAATATGAGCTTAAACAAGTAAAAGACGTGGCCTGTGGAAAATTCAGAAGACATGCTCAAAATTGACAAAAAGCTTGTGACCACAAAAAGAGGATCTTGTGACCAGTTTTTGGCCTAAATAAAATCTTTGGAAATCCAACAAAGCTGAGGACGAACGGATCCAAAAAATTTTTTTGATCGATTTTGATATATGGAACGTCGAAATCCGAGTTCGTATAAAAAGACTAGACCAGTTTTGAGAACGGACTCCGAATTAGAGGATAAAACGGGAACAATACGCGCAAAATTGGTCACGGCAGCAAGGATTTGATGAAAATGATGGGGAAAAACACATGAACTAGACTCTAACATGACCTAACTAGCAACAAGACCTCGACTAGGATACAAACTCAACACGACGGACTCTAAAACTGAAATATGCAAAGGCTATGGCGCGGAAGGTTCTAGGACAGGAAAAAAATGAGTATGGTACTAGAATATGGGACGAATGCGAAACACTAGGGGATAAATGTGAACCTAATGGTATACCTTATCTCTGATTACCACTTAATGGGAGCAGGGATCCTGATCTTCTATCAGGTAGATGTAACTATCGTTGTGGCAGAGAATGACACATCGATTCGGCTTCAGATCGAAAGATTGAACCCTGCAATCTTAGCACCACAACTCCTCTGGTTATCAACCAAGACATAGATCCGGTTGACCTCACCAAGAAGGCTAACCCCTGCCTACGCAACGAAGAACACAAGCAAGAACAAGAAAGAAAACAAACAAATTGCAGATGAATGATTAATCTCACAATGTTGGGGTCTCACAAACCGATAAAAGGAGAAACTATTCTTGATAGATTAATCTAAGCAAAACCCAAAACCTAGTGACAATGGTGGAGTATGATTATAAAGGTCTTAGTGTCATCATCTACCCTAGGTGCCCCCCTAACGGGCTCAAAGACGATACATGGCCCATTGGACCAAATACGGTGATGCAGCACCTAGACAGATTCTGGATGCTGATTTGTTTTGACAATTCCTATGGATTTAGAAGTGCTTTTGATGTGAGACCACTTGCATTGGCTTTCTTATCAAATTAGCTTTCTATCCATATGTGGATCATCAAAAACAGAGTCCGAATGTGTCCTGGGTGACTAGTTTAAGGCAGACTGGTCCTGCATGCCGAGGCAGACTCGAAATCATGTTGGACCAGGCCTCTGGTTTTTGTTGGACGTCCTTGCTGGTCATCATTGCCTCCACCACTTCCTCTAAGTCCCTCATGACCCTCTCCAATGTTCCTAAGTAAGATAACATCATTAGGTAGTAGTCTATTCTCAAAAGTATGAAAAGGATCGCTTAAGAAGGACCTCACCTCTAAACTGAGTTGACGCATTCGACCATGGGTCATTGGACTTTGCATAATGGTTGGAGGATCAGCGGGTACATCTGAAGGAGTGATGTCCTCATCATTAGTTGCCAGACTATGAAAGGAGCGAGACGAGCTGCACCAGACCACGGAGAGGCTCCGCTCAGAGCGTGGTGCGGCCCGCAGGGAGCATGACTAGGCATATCTTGGGACCGCGACAACCCAGTGGCTGGAGGCCAAGAGCATCTCTGTTAGGCTAGCCATGGAGCTCGCTGAGGCACAGAGGATCCTTCAAGTGGATAGCAACGAGCATGATCTCCTGAGAGCTACCCTCGGAGTGGTTTGCGATGACTTGGAGGTGGTGCGGCCAGAGGGGACCAGCTCGATTGTGGCCCATGCCATAGATATCACGACACAGGTGTGCCAGCTCAAGAGGGAAGCTCTTCGCTCTAGGATCACCCAAGCCTTCGCCATCGCCCGCTCTCATTACACGGATAGTATTGACTTGGAGACAATGAGCCTTGGCTTCACGCCTGGCTACAAAGCCTCCGAGCTGGACGAGATAGAAGCAGCGATGGCTCCTCTTACGTAAGACCTGGCGAGCAGAGTTGAAGATATAGTTCTCCCCTAGAGGGGTAGTTAGTCATATAGGTCAGATGAACATTTATTGCAATCTGTGAACAAGCGCCGACCTTTATGTATCGCAAAAACAATTTTGTAACTTCATTTTATTTGATTGAACTTGTTTTCTTCCCTTTTTATATGCGAAAGAAGGGCTCACATATTCTGACCCTTCCGTTCATTAAGACTGCAGGGTCTAAGGTGTAAGGATGGAACTTTGATCACGCTGGTGAGCAAAGACACCATAGCCGTTGAGTCATAGGCTTTTTGTAGTCCAACCAGGGATGATCAATTTATTCGTTCCCACAA